>NC_079153.1:8499870-8803933 GCF_947563725.1 Argiope bruennichi | reverse complement strand
ATTTAAAATCAAAAACTATTCACTAATTTTACGTTTTTATTTTTATTCATAGATAATTCAAAACATTAATTTTAAATAAGAAGGGAAAAGCAAACAAAAACGTTTTAATACTTTTCAACAAAGAATAGCTCTTATATCCTGATGCATCTGATATTATTTTATTTTTACTATTTTTTTTAACTTTCAAGCGCTTGGATTAGTATACATGTATAAGTTTTGATTTTAGATATTTTATATATTTCAATTCAATAATTTATTACTACTTGTATCTTTTAAAACGAACATGCCACAACGTTGGCTAAGCGTGATGATTTTCAATGCTTTTTTAACATATACTCAACAATAAAAATAACGATGGTTCGGAAATGGCTCACAGGATTTTTATTTCCAAATATTTGAAAAAAACTTTTCATCATGCACTACTGAAATCTGATCTACACTAATAATAAATATGGGTATTTGTGTGTGGATTAGTTTTGGCTCTCTACTGGATGGACTATGAGGTCCAGAGTTACCAAATTTGGTCCAAATAACTTTGCATAGCGAAAATATGCAGTCGAAAAAGATTTTCATTAAAATTTTATTAAAGGTTTAATTAATTAAAATGCAAAGTAAATTTTATTGTTTCCCCGGTATACTGTTACATAAAAATTATTTCCACATTATTCCAAAACACACAAAAAAATGTATTTTTAACTATACTAATATCATTGACATGCGTATCTTCCTTGAATTTCGGCAATTTTTCAAAAATATTTCTTTGTCTAATTTTTACCAATATTTTACATTGTTGCTTTAAATATTCAAACCTGTTTCACTGTTTCCGCATATATTTAATCTCCTGAATTTCTTCTACTTTGCAAAGCTACGGGAGATGACTTTTACACTGTAAGCCTTTTAATTAGTTTCTGTCTGCCGAGGTTCAAAATTACGAAGTCTGTTTTAAAATAGTTTTGCTTTAAACGGGACTCTAATATATCCTATAAATAAGCAATTTTTATCTAGCCATGGTATATTAAAATATTTTTAGGATTGAGATTGGTATAAGAAACGTTATTCATTTAGCTTATTAGATAAATTTTTATTGTGATTTATTAATGAATTTGATTAATTATCTAAGTAACAAATCAAAACACATGATTTTGTGTGAGATAAGTATCATCTATGATTTTGTCTTATAAAAAAATTGTGAGGACATATGTAAACGTACATAATTTCATTCAGTGATTGTTTAATTTGGCTGTAAGAAAACTTTCCAATGCTCTAGAAAGGTTTAATATCTGTTTAGTTAAAGTGAGGAATAAAAAAAAAGTTACATTCCTCTTACATTCGTTTTCATACAAATGTTACATGCATTTTCTTCTTTCAAATGCCCATGTAAATTCTTTTAGTTTTCTAATACTTAATGTGAATTTTAGATTATTGAAAATTAATATAAAGCAGTTTGGAGATTATTTTTAAAAATTAAAAACACATTTTTAATTAAATTCAAATTAACAAATTAAAATTTCTTAGCTTTTGCTTTATCTTCCGCTCTTTGAAAGAACGTATCGCATGAGTGTTATCTGAAAGAAAATACATCTTTTAGGAAAAATGTGTAATAATTTCTATATAAATGGAATAGATTATTTTTTTTTAAGTTTTATCGTTTCCATAACTATTTTAAATCAATTTATTATACTTTTTTATTTATTTAAAATATTATATTGTATAAAAATATTTTTTGTTCAGTTTCAATTATTTCCTTAAAAATCCTTGATCTGATGATTCTTATACATATTTTAAGTTTGAATATAAATGCACACAATCATTAATATTTCAAATGGGTCTTTTTCAAATATTAATAATGTAAATATTATTAATATAAATTTTATGCTTTTAAGCTCTTAAAATTTTCATTAAACCGCACCATTTAGTAAGTAACGTTTTCGTAATTTTACGTATAGATAGCAATATATTCTATTGTTAGAAAAGTCGTTCATATTCTACAACATGGATTATAATTATTAGTTGAATTAGTCAAGGTTTTTAGTAAAATAAATATCCTTAATAGAAATGTCAGTTCTTTTAATTGTTGATATTTTTTATTGTTTTGACCTTTCAATCAAAAAATGAAGAACAATTCAAATCTTTATATATGTGCAATGAACTATGAAGTAAATGAATGAAAATCATGCTACATTTTTGACGTTTAAGGGGGTCCGGGACACATAAATCGTCAAATTTTCGAAAAAAAAATTTTTAGCTGAAAAACTCCTGCATGCTTTTCTGCTTAAAATAACATTCAAATCATGTTTCTATCTTAATTAGAACAAGAGATATCATAATTTTTGTTGACCACTGCTTTGAAATTCCAACTGTCAAAAAGGCGTTGCCATGGCAACTTTAATGTATGCCATCTCTTTAAATGTAAACAGACATTTCCTGGCATTGTTTTAGCGTAATTTTTGATTTTTTGGAAATAAATTTTTAATTAAACCAAACACTTGTGAGGAAGGGAGGAGTCTCTTATGCATCTGGAAGCTTTTAAAGGTATTTAAATAGTTTTAATTCTTATCAATTTTATTTTTAAACTTTAAACGCATTTTTAACCATGTTGCGATTTTTCATTATTTGTTGTGATCAAATTGATATAAGTCCAGATCATATAAAGATAGAGGTCTGAAATTTGAAACACATACTTTTCAAACTGTTTACTTTAATTTTGATTCAGCAAATTTAAAAAATAATTACTTTTCAAGATATGAATTTTTTTTAAAAAAAAATACCCAAGATTTTTTCAAAATTTTCATTCAAATTTTTTTTTAAATTAATATTTTTTAAATTGCCGAATCAAAATGAAAGAATATATATTTGTATTTGATTTAATGAAAAAAATTTGAAAATTGATCAAAAATATTTTGAGTTATATCGATTTAGAACAACGTCACTTTTTTTTAAAAAAAATTTAAATTTTAAGTTTATAAAAAATTTTGAAAACTTTTGTGTTGCGATTTTGCTTATTAATAAGATATTTGATCAGTGCAAAAAATTTCAAAATTTTAAATTAATTAATAAATTTTTTTTCAAAATGTGTCCCGGACCCCCTTAACTTCGAAATGAATTTATAAGTTCTTTTAAGGAACTGGCGAATTTATGGAATAAATTTTGTAATGGTAACCCAAATAGATTCACCTTAAAATGCAATATTTATTTATTTTTTAAGTTTGATATTGATTATGCATGCGCTAAAATGAATGATGAGCTTCTGAATGGGTTGTGATCTCTGAACCGTGTCGAAACCGGACTCGGAGCTCATTAAACTTGAAAGACTGCGAACTCTGTGTTCAGTTGGAGTTCTTCTAAAGATAAACAACAAAAAAAGATATGTTTGGGATGAAATGGAAAAAATGTATATATAGGTTGCAGTCAATACGTCTAAGAGACTCTAATATGTCTAGCAGGTGTATGTTAATACTCTGTGAGGGAAAAAAAATCAAATATTTTCAAAATATTTTTTCATGGTTTCATTTTTGAGGAAAACTTAAATAGAAAGTTTGGAAGAGAGGAAAGTGAATTTTTACCAAACGAAGGTCAAAAAGATCTGATAATTTCTAATTTAAAATGGCGAGAAATTAGGAAAATAAAACCAAATAAAGTATACATTTCAAATTTAATATACATTCACATTACATACAAAGTATATATTTCTCATTTTTAATAGTATTGCTGATTATAAGTTATATGCTTTTAGTAACTATAGTGCAATCAACAATTTTTGGGTGTTTGTTGTGATGTTTAAAGATTTGAAACAATTTAAGAATGTACACAATGCATTTACAAATTTGCACTTACACAATTCAAATTCCTTTCCCTGACTTTATACTGACTTTTCAAATTAAGCCTAGTATAGTAAATAAAAAAATAAAAAAAGAGAGAGAATATTCAAATTATATTAAACTCGTAATTAATAGTAACTCCGTTGACTAATTATATCTTCTTATGAACTATTTAACTAAGTATTCGTTATAGTTCAGACTTGATAAATGTCCTTTAATATAACTTAAAGACAATTATTTTATAAAATGACTAGCTATTTTGTGCTATTATGAATGGAAAATTATAATGTAGATGCCCAATGATTTATGTTTACTAATTATTTTACAGAAAGATAACATATTATTCGTTAGCATATACAATAACAGGAATATAGGGAAATAAAAAGTCAATTTCTTATTTAATTTTATCGAATTCTATAAATATTTCATTTGATTGACTTTCATAAATAAGTAATTCGATTAAACCCGCGAATTTTTAAAAATGCACACTTTAACCAAGTTTTTTTTTTTTTTTTTTTATTTAAAAATATAATGTAAAACTTTTCCGTACATCCATATTATAACTAAGAGATGAAGTGAAAAATTATAAATCGTAATAAAGGGTATTGTAATTACGACGATCTAATTATTCAACTTTTGAATCTTACAATAAAAACAATAATACCTGCCAGGATGTTTAACAATGATTTTATTTGATACTTTAATTATCTATAAATAGAAATACCAATTTGTTTTATGTAAAAATAGGTATATAATAAAAAAGAATTAAATACCGATTTTATTGATGTCATATGCAAATGTAAAAACTAAACGAAATATCTTCTATAAATTATTGAAAATGAAATGTGAAAAATTCTCTTTAATGAAGTCTAAATTTGATTCGTTTAAGCTTTTTAACTACTTCAGAAATTTAATTAGCAAATAATCATATTTGAATTAATAGTATACAATTGTTTATTTTAGTATGAAAGCCAACTATTGTGAAAAACGAAAGAATTATTATTAATTATTATGAAAAATGAAAGAATTATTATGAAAAGAAAAAAAGCGTCTTTCTAACAATGACATAAAAATATTGGACAGTCGAAACTCAAATATTTGATGAAACAAAGTAAACGACTTCGTTTTCATTCATGACAATGAAAATATTGTTTGCAAAATAATTAAATCTAGACAAAAGAAGTTTACAACAACTAAACATCGCATTGTTGGAAAAGATAATTTTTTTTTTTTTTTTTTGAAATTCAACACTTTCAACGCAACGCGATATCAATTCAAATATCAATTCTTCCGGCTGTTGACATTTTTTATACAAAAAAAAAAATAAATAAATAAATAAAAAATGTAAAAGTATTCTTCAGATATGTATTAGAAAGTTCAACCTATCTAAACTGGCAATATCTAACCTATCTGACCTATCAACCTATCTAAACTAAGAGACAAATTTTAGCCCATAGAAACTGAATCGAAGTATCTGAAAGACGAGAAATCTCGTCGGTAGCATTCAAAATGTTAAAACCGTGTAAAAATTGTTTTTGTATGGGAACATTTGCGAAATTATAGCAAAAAAAAAACATTCAAAATCTACCTTATCAATTAATAAAAATTCTATTTAAAATTTCAAAAAAAAAAAAAAAAAAAAAAAACTTGCTTTGAGATGCACATTTCTACCCTCGGAAATACATCCTGTTGTCATTGATACTATTTAAATTTGGTGACACTTTTTTGTTGCTGTTCTTTCTGTTCAAATGGTCTGGCATGTAGAGTGCGAACGTACACACATATACCCATCTTTATTTTAAGTAGAGATATCTTTGTTTCATTCAAGGAAAGGATAATAAAATTTACAATGTTTGATATGAGATTTGTAAAACTATTATACATTCATGATATTATATGATATTTAACACATCTTGTTATCATTAATACTATTTTAATGCTATTTCAATCAGTTAATTTTATTATGTAAGTTATCTGGCTCATTTCAAAAATGAGTCAAATAATTCTATGAATTACTTAATGCTCTTCAGCACCTATATGTTGTTCGCTTTTTCTTTCCGATCCAATTTGAATTCATTATTGAAAAGTAGGTGTATTACATAACATTTAAAATGAATTTAAAATAGGCAAGAAGATAAATAAAGATCAAACGAAAGATATGAACAGAAAAAATTGCTTGTTCATCAGAATCCTGTTGCCTTGAGCACGTGTGGTTTTTGACAAATGGTAACCTTTGTAAATCATCATAACCTTGTTTATTACCCTACCATTTGCTTCTGAATAGGAACAATTGCTGTTTTCAACCTGTGAGATCTGAAGAAAGATGATAGCAGTCCATTAAACTAACAGTCTGAAGTGAAAGGCAGTGATCATGCAAATGAATTGCTCAGCTTTAAGTGGCTTTCTGCAGCTACAATGAGAGACCAAAATAACGCTCCAAATGGATAAGAGAAAGTTTTTTTCCTTGACTCGAGCAGAGATCAGGTCGAGTGCTTTCTTTTCCTCTGATCTGATGTGACCCTTCGAGATCACTCCAATATAGGCAGGTGGCCGGTTTTTGAGGGACTCTGCAAATAGTGCGGAATGTGATTTCAGTGCTTTCCAAAGACTGCAGCAAGTATTTCTCATTGTCGATCCACATTTTTTGTTAATATTTTTTTCTGGTGTTTTAAAGAAATTCTTATATCTCTTTTATTCACTTACGTTTTTATGTTATTCACTTAAACGTAGATTTTGGATATTTGACTACCTTTTATAGATCAATTCTTTTATCTCTTTTATACTAGGCCGGGATAGCCTGGTTGGTAGGGCGTTCGATTCGCATCCCTACCGTAGGGAGTTTCAATCCCGACGGCAGAAGACTCTCCGTGTACATGGTGGCTAGTGCACGTATAATTCTGTCGTAGCCACAAAGTCCTCCAAGTCGATACAGTTCCACCGGGGGTGCTGGATCAGAGGGGATCGTTCTCTGATTCAGGTCTAAATTACGATCTGTGAGTGAAATGTATGAATGAAGTCCACCTCGTGAATAGAGCTGTGACGCAAGCATCTAAGACGTACTCTTGGCCTCAGATGGCGCTACTGAAACAAGATGCGTTAAAACTCGTCTTAAAATCATTGTCTGCATCAGCAGGCTTCTCTATGGTAAGTGCCATAAGCCAAAACAGCATTTCTTTTGTTCACTTACGTTTTCATGTTATTCACTTAAACGTAGATTTTGGATATTTAAATCATTTTTATAGATCAAGATGTATATATTTGACTTCTCTGCACTAAAGTACAAGATTAAAATTATGATCGAAAAATAACTCTTATTGAAAGGAGAAATGTGAGAGATAGCAAGAATTCAAGTAGGGAAAGAAAACGCTGAAGAAAAATGAATGGATTCAAGAAGAATGTTTTTTTTTCTCAATCATCAACGCTCAAAAGCACCTTTGTTGAAAAAATCGAGTACTTTTTTTCTGATATCTTAAAGGAATATGGTAATGCATTAAATGTTGGTTCATTGTGTTATTACTTAAATAATACTCATTTTTAATTTCTGAATGACTTTCATGGCGGATATACTGTTTGGCAATAGTTCGCCAAAATGCATATGTTAATGGAGGTTAAAGTGTGCCTGAAGATAGTAATACACACTCGAATGAGACATAAATTTAGATTAATTAACATAAGAAATTATTCAAAGCAAAATAAAGAAATTATTCAAAACAAAATAAAAGTTTGTAGAAAATGAATGAATCACATATAATGAACCAAGAAAAATTACTTTCCATGAACTGAGAACACAAGCGTTCTTGTAATAAAAATCATCAAATAGTAATGTTTAGAAATTGTTTACTTTGAAATTCTTTTCTCATGATCAAAGATTATAAAGATTTCAATAGCTTTTATCCATACATTTTTTTAAAAATGTTTTGCTCTGCGCCCATGAATTTTTACTACTTTTCTATAATTAAAATGGATTCATTTCTATTTTTTAAATGGGTACGTTTCTGCATGGATCCATTTGAATTGATATTTATATAAAAGCATTGCAAATAAGTCCATTTATATTTGTCATGAGCCAATCAACTATGGAGTTGCAAGAGAATATTTATGTAATCACTTTATGATTTATCTTATGATCAGTTATTATTCATTCGTAAGTAAGAGTACAAAAAAAATATTTGTGTTATTACTAATCGCTTTAAGCGTCCAGATGACTCGCAGGGGATACAAGTTATCTTTAATTTCATTCAAATCGTTCAGATATAACTTCATATCCATGACATTGTGAAATTGTCAGACATTTAGGATGCTTTACACAATTTCTGCACACAGTTCCTTGACATCATGGTACTGTTAAAAAAGAAATATATGATTCATTTATCTTCTAAATTTTGCTGCAAAATAACGTCACTATTTCATTCGTCTAATAAACCACACAAGTATTAAACAAAATCTTTCTTTAACTTTTAACAATAGAAGAAAATCACACGATCAGATGGTTGATGTAACAATGAAACACGGTTTGAACTTCAGAATAATATATTGATAGAAATTAGGCATATATATAATTTTTTTAAGTTGTAAAAATTTAGTAAAAATTTGCACAATTATTAAATTGATATAAATAAAAAAAAACATTTTTTTTAAAATTTTGTAACGAAGAAAAATTTATTTTTGTACAAAATCTTTTTTGAAGTTATCTCTGAAGAAAACGCTAAAATTCAACTCAATTTTAGTTAATAAAAAGTTCTGAGAATTTCTCAGATAAGTACATTTCCATCCTTTTATGTGCCAAATTTGATAGCCGTGAATCAAACGGTCTTATTTGTAGAAAGCCAATACACACAAACATTTATCTTTATTATTAATAGAGATTGAGTGAAAGAGGTGTATAACACAAAAAGAAAAAAATGAAATATTACCGTTGAATGAATATTATTATGTAATATTTTTTCCTTGTTGTTTTTCTGACCAGTAGTTAAAATAAAAATTATCCTTGTAGTCTGTAAATTTTGAAATCTTGAACTGAAAATTTATGGAAACTGATATGCAGCAAGATTTCCAAGATATTAATAACATTCAAAGCTTATGAAAGAAATAGTCTTGTTAAAAGAGATCTAGTAATTAGCTTTTATTATTTATCATTCTTCAGACATGTTATTAAAATGAAATACCGCCAAATTAGATTTCTAATGATGTGATCCATCTTAATAATACAAATGAATGCCATTTTGAGTTTTTCCTTTTTTTTATTGGTGAATCATTTACGCATATTTGCATTTTGATTCGATTTAAGGTAGAACGGGTTTAACAGCTGATTCTGTCTGCAAAAAAGTAGCGAGGTGCAGCTTAAAGCAGCTCAAATACTTGACAAATTTTAACTTTATAATGATATAAAAGAGTCACAAGCAAGTAATAAGTTTTTAATTACCTTTAGTATTTTCATCTATAAGCCACGAAAGAAAATGTACTCAATTGTTCTTAAAAGTAGAACATATAGATTTTCCAGGAAAAAACATGAATTTGATTCTAGAAGAAGTTTTAAATATTCATCATCTTTATTACTAACGAGGGCCGCGGTGGCCAGATGGTAAGATCTTGGCTTTAGAACAGTAGGGTTTCAGGTTTGAGACCTGATTCCACCGAAGAACCGACGTGTAAGCGGGTCTGGTGCTCGTTAAATTCGTCGGGGCCAAACGTCCTCCTGCTGGTGTGAAGTGGATGCTTGGAGAGAGGGGTGTAGCTCAGGTGTCGTCCTCGTCACCTGACCGGGGTTCAGAATTACGAAGTCCGTCTCAAAATAGCCCTAGTGTTGCTTTAAAAAGGTACATTAATATAACTAAACTAAAAAAAAAATATTACTAATGTGGCTCATCAAACGAAGTCTCTATCTGCATTTCAATACTAATAATTAAAGTTCATAATTTTATAAAATTTGCTATGCAAAAATATCGTAGTTTCATAAAAAAGAAAACGAAATTATAAATCACTTTTTTGTACTTCAATACTTCCCCTTATTTTGAAAAAATATAAATGACGCTTTTTTAACTACTCATCAAGATGCAATTGTAGTCAGCGGATTGAAAAAGTAATTAGTAATTGCACTTCCTATTGTTACTTTGACATATAAGGTTCTCTTAATCACTGATATTAGGAACAAAAACACTCCTTTAAAATAAAAATTCAACACAAAATGTATTCAACTACTTACTTTGTCTGCTTTGAGTGCAATGATTATTTCACACTTTAAGTGAATAAATGCATGGCAACAGTTTTTTCCGACTCTTCAAAGGTTAAGGTAAAATTTGCAACAACACTTAACTTTGTAAAGACAACTTCCATGGAAATGCGTCATGCTTTTAACATGCATTCACGGACGAGGAAAACTGTAATGAATAAAACATAATAGATGTCACTGCATTTACTAAGCTTCTTAAAATAATAATTAAAAGATATAGCGTCAAATAGGAAAATAGCACCTATTGTAATAAAAAGTAGCAGATTTGCAATGGAATATTTCAGTGCTCTCAAGAAACGGATTGCAATGCAAGAAGGTAATTATGACCTTAATTATAAATCATCATTTTTACAAAGCCATGAAGAAGAGATGGTTTTCTGCGGGAATTTCATTATTTCGAAAATTTTCGCTCTATAATTACTTTGTATACAAATTCTTCTATCCAATTCTAAATTTTGTATCTTCTTCTTTTTTTGTATTTCTCTTTTCTCTCTCTCTCTCTGTGTGTGTGTGTGTGTGTGCGTGTGTGTGTGTAAATATATTTTAGCAGTTGCGTGGCCGGGTAGAAGAGACTTTTAAAATTATAAAACTTCGATTTATTTCACCACGGGAGGCCTACGTGCAAAGAATAAATATTAAGAAATATGTCAGTCAACATGGCGACACAAGAAAAGAAGAGGCCAAAGTTTTTCCCTTCAGTGGTTTTAGTATGAGATTTTGATAGGGATTTTTTTCACACGTGTAGACTCATTGGATAAACTTTTAAGAAGTAAGATTAAATAAAGTCCGGCTTGTATTTGTAGTTAGTTTCATTCTACAACTTGATATAGAATAAATTGAAAGAAATAATTACTATAAAATAACAGTGCTAGTTGATTATACTATAAATAAAAAAAGACCACTCCAACCAAAATATTGCTGATTATTATCCTCAGAGAGAGATATTTATTTAATGTATTCAGGATAATTTTTGAAACAAGATATACAGATATGGAAAAAAATTATTATTTTTCATTACTTTAATACTAATACTGATAAACACTGTGTAACTTGCAGAAATAGGCTTTATAGTAATCAATCATCTAGCAATATTATTTTTACGATATTTCTAAAAGTCGCTGACAAATGTTTAAATATGGTAATAAACATGATACAAAAGCTAAATAAGCATTAAAATTCATGATTGCACACCATAATTAAAATGCTAAGTTTAGTTTTATGCCATGGCCTATTTGAGCCCAACGGGGAATTATGAGAGTGAGGTATATGTTCATCCTCGCCTTCTACTTACGATGAAGTATTGTTTCAACTGTCTCTGCAACTTAAAATTAACAATCAATCTATCTAAATAAAATTTTAACGGTTATTTATATTACGGACAAGCTGATATGGAAAAGAAGAAAAACTTTTTAAAAAATAAAAAATAGTCAAAAAAAAAAAGAGAAACGTAGTGTATTTTTTTTTTTTTACAAGAAACCAAAATTTATTACTATCTTATTCTATGATCTTTTTCACGGGTGGTAACGGTACGATTAATAGTGAGTATTTAATTTCGTGTCTTATTTCTTGTTTTAATTTGAACTAATTTAATCAGAAAATGAAAGAGGATTATTTTCTATTAATCAAAATCTCCCATAACAAGTAATTCCCTTAATGAGAAAAATGAAACGTATAAAAGTAACTCTTCATACTGAGCAATGTATCACAAAACGAGGGGATACCTTGGCGTCCCATCCTGGATTGGCTTATAACAATTTGTGTTGAGTGTTTTGTTGAAACAGTCATTGTATCCATATGAAAGACGTTTTACCCAATAACGTTGTAGAACGCGACTTCGAGTCATTTGAGCAAGCGCCTATGCAACTTTTGAAGAGATTTTGTATCTGGAAAAGATAAAAGAATTGGAAGTTGATAGCAATGACATCGATGAGGTAGAAGAACATAGCCAGAACTACCGAAGAACTTATGAAGCTGCATTCTGTGCCATAATAAAAAGCTACGGATGACATTTGGTCAAGAGAGGAAAAATAACAGCCTCCGCAGAGAAACAATCCTCCAATGAAATAAAGGAATATAATGAAAGCATAGGAAATTATTGCATCGCATCTTGAGTAACATCATTCTGATAAAGCAGTAACTAATTGCAACACAAATTCATTTAACGATAATGGTGTGATTTATTTTCGTCGAATTTTGATGCGTAACCAAAGACAAATGTTTCTCGACATTTTTTTAAAGCATGCATTATTATAAATTCGTTTGATTATTGTTTTCGGAATGGAACGGATTCTTCTATTTAAACGAATTCTTATTGAAAAAAAATTCGCTTAACAAGATGTAGGAGACGAGAAGGATTAGGGGACGAATTATGTTCATTAGGGGAGGTTCTCCTGTACTTAACAGAGATATTTTAAGCAAAATTACGAAAACTCGAATAGAATTATGAGCAGTACTTTTAAAGTATAACTAAAAATTATTCTTATTTGCATCTGATACATATTATGCATTGTATTCTAGAAAAATGGATAAAAAAACAACATAAATATTTGTTTATCTTTGCTAAACAAAGTTCTATAAGGAAATCTTTAAACCTCATTCAATAAGAAACGGTTGAAACTACAGAAAGTAACTCATGTTTATAGAAAGAAATATGAGCACATTATAGTATTTAGTGATCAATCTTTACATGACACTTTCAATTTATTTGTAAAGTAACTTGCAGAATATTTAAACAGTTTACTTAACTTATAGTTTCCTGCACTTTCATTTGATGTATAAAAGGTCAAAGGTATTTTTCACGATTTTTATCTCAATAGAATTTTAGATAAATTTTCAAAACGTTACTGACACTGATTTCAAATTTAATAGTTGATTGTTGTAATCTTACTCTTAAGATACTATGATCTTTCTATCCGTTTAACTAATATTTCATTTTCAATTGGCATTTTTTAAATTTAAAATTAAGTGTAGAATTATTTTAAAAGAAAAATAAAAGTATTAAAGCTTTTATAAATCTTTTTCATACAGAAATACATAAAAGAAATAATTAAAATACTTTAAATAACTAAGGTACTTTTAAGAAAAATAATTAGCATACTTTTGTGAAATTAATTATGAAAATTTAGAAATTATTTTGTGAATCATTCTAATTAAGAACCCTCATGTTAAAAAAAATTATAAAACTAAATGTCTTTGCTAAAATCAATAAAACTAACTTTCTTTTGCTATTGTCGTTCTTGCACTTTTTAAAATCTAAAAAGTTAATTGATATTTCAGCTAGAAACGCGTTTCCTGAAATATATTTGCCTATTTCAGATGTTATTATTATTATCTAGCCGCCTTTGGCGACCAGCCGGTTCGCCTTTCTTAATGTTCGTTAAAATTTTAATAATTAAATATTTTATGCAATTTCTACTTTAATAGCTTCTTCATCAAAATATTTTAAAACTTCAAATTTTGATTATCATATAATTCAATCATAATATTATAAAGGCCTTCAGTCATAACGTAATATGTATCTCAATCATTTTCTGTTAGCACCCGTAGAATTTATGCTTTAAATTAAATTGGAAAGAATTTATCTTCAATTAATATAATAATATTTTTTACTGAAACAAAGCATTTTTTTATAATCTGATTACTGAAAATAGAGTCACTCAGCGTTTAAACTTTATGGGCACTAAAGAATATCTTTTTAAATTTATGTAATATCTCAAGAGTTGGTCAACAAAATTTTCTTAGATTCATTATGAGCAGATCGATTAATTAACAATGTTTAAATTTAAATGCATCAAACACTAAGAAAATAAAACGAATCGTTTAAAATAAACGGTTGAAAACGGTAGAATTTATGCTTTAAATTAAAGTGGAAAGAATTTATCTTCAATTAATATAATAATATTTTTTACTGAAACAAAGCATTTTTTTTATAATCTGATTACTGAAAATAGAGTCACTCAGCGTTTAAACTTTATGGGCACTAAAGAATATCTTTTTTAATTTATGTAATATCTCAAGAGTTGGTCAACAAAATTTTCTTAGATTCATTATGAGCAGATCGATTCATTAACAATGTTTAAATTTAAATGCATCAAACACTAAGAAAATAAAACGAATCGTTTAAAATAAACGGTTGAAAACAGGTTTTAAAAAAACTACTTAAAAAACGATGTACTTAAAACTATAAGCATATACAAAAAATATATAACTAACATAAATACAATTTACTTACAAAAGCATGCAACTAACCCAAAAATAATTTAAATCATCCATTGATAACGTTGTCATGGCAACAATCAGAACAGAATGCGCATGCGTGAATTTTCTTCGCCGGTTACGTAACGCAAATACGTGATTTTTTCTACGCCAGTTGGGGTAACGCTATGCGGATTAGAAATTTTTAATTTCCTTTATTCTTTTTTATTTTAATTCAAAAGTACTTCAGAATGAATCTGAAAGATTGATTCATTAACAATGTTTAATTTTAAATGCATCAAACATTAAGAAAATAAACAGAACCGATTGAAATAATCCGCCGAAAAATTTTAACCCTAGCCTCATTACTGTTGGGAGAAAAAAAACTGAAGCCTTTCTCGTTTGGCGCTGGGGATAATGGAAGATTTTTTTGGCGGAAAAGTTGGCGGTGGGGAAAATGGAAGATTTTTTTGGCGGGAAAGTTAGTTTTTAATTAATAATTAAAATTCTAATTAAAAATTCGAAAAAAGAAACTCCAGGTGCACATTCCCAACCTCCAAGGTATACATGTACCAAATTTGGTAGCTGTATGTCAAACGGTCTGGCCTGTAGAGCGCCAACACACACACACACACACACACACATTGAGCTTTATTATAAGTATAGATAAAAGCAAAATAAATAATAAGGAGTCAAAAATTTGTTTAATTATCTGCCGGAAACTAATTACTGATAATTTTGCTATGAATCTATGCATTATAAAAATAAAAGATGCTGATTATATTTTTTAGCATAAAAGCTATAAAAGTCTGAAGTTTATTTAAAAATATTTTTACCTCATTTAGAATTTTTCAAAAGATTATCTCAATTTCTTCTATATATTTAAAAGGTAAAACAAAAATATAAGAAGTCTTTTGTTATTTTAAGGGCATTTCAGGGTTACCAAAAAGCAAAAAACAAGGCAATAAATAACATTGTCATAATTTTTAATTTAAATGTGAGATTTTAAAATTTTATTTACTATAAAGAATTGTTTATATTTCAAATGTAAACTCTCAAAAACGTTTCCTTATTTCAAAAATTCTTTCACTCTTTGATACATAATATAATGAATGTTTTGTAGAATTTGTTAATATAATTGTGTTTAGAATATTTAACTTAATCATAGCCATTTATATTTTTCAAAAATGCAATATTCCTGGGATATTATTTTTAAATAACATTTTTTATCAAGGAAAAATATACTTATGTATCAAAAAGCAAAATTTATAATCATACATAATTTCCTGAATATTCTATTTTGAAAATTGTTTGTCGAAGTCTATTACGTGAAATGATTTCGGGATTTATCCATGCGCTTCAATAACTGAAACCATAATGTATCGATAAAAAAACTGGTCATCGATTGATATGAAGCGTTTGGAATACTAAACGTTTTGTAGATATATAGGAATTAATGTTTTTCCTTTTAATTTTGAGATTCCACAGTTAACATTTCACCGTTTAAGAATCTCATATTTTTCAAAAATTTTCATATTTGAGATACTTATTACATATACTGGATTTGTATAATCCAAAAAAATTTAATTCAAAATTTATCCTTTACTTTTCCTAAAAATGTCAAATAAATAGCTGTAAATTATTTTATTTATTGCTAGTATAAAGCATTTTAAATATTATTTAAAGCATTTTGATAAATTTAATTGTATGTAATTGCTGATTTTTAATAAATCAAAATATTTCATACAATTATCAAAATTTATTTTAATTTTTATTTAAAACATCAAATAAACTGCTATAAATTGTTAACTGAATGTGCTCATAGGTTTAATCTAGATCCACGAATTCTTCAAATGAAACTGAATTGGAAATGTAACTTTGAAATGTAAAACATTAAAAAAAAATATTTGTTATAGAATGTTGATTTTATTGTTAATACCCAACATACTGAACTTTCTATATAGCATGTGTTAAAATTTGAAATTATCTATAAAGAATTAGAAAAAAATAGATAGCATTAAAAAGAACTAAGCATTTGAAAAAGTAATTTAATAAGTTAAATTTTTTTGGAAACTATCTACTAACAAAATTATATATTTCTTAATATCCCGAAACAAACAGTTTTACAAGATTGGGCTGATAAAAAAATCCTAAACAAACATATTGTTGCGTCGTATATCATCTTTCATTTATAAAAAAAGAAATGGAAATGATGATGCCATACTTTTGGATAAAAATAATTTAGTTTACAGACGATTTTTACTGTAAAAAATCTCGAATTGCATTGTGTGCAAACACATGCGTATATAACTCAGAATTCAATTGCAGAGTGTACGATTATATAATAAAAAGATCGCTGACAATTTCGATCTTACTAAATTTCACTGCGTTCCATAATTGTAGCAACTTTTAAACTATGCATAAGCACAATTATATCCGCTTTATAATCTGATAATGTGATGAATCAAACTTACTAGAAATCTTCTTGCAAACTGACAGCCAATTTTCGCCAAACATCAATACTCGCTCCATCCAAATAAGCCCTTAACATAAAAAATTCAGTCTCTTAAAAATAATCCGCCGAAATAGTATTCGAATGCTATTTAATTTCGGCTACATACAGTAAAATGACTTCTTGATCATCACAAGTCTATGATGATTACCATGAGTCTACCACAAGCGATGAGTACCATGAGTCTACCACAAGCGATGAGTACCATGAGTCTATGAGAGTTACCACGCACATAAACTTTTATTTAAAATTCAAATCTAATAAATTGATTAAGAATTTGATTAAATTGTAACAATATTTTTTCTCCATAAATATGTCATGTCTAGAATGTCAAACCAAATGTCGATTTGGGTTAATAGCTATGAAAATACACAGCAGGGTTTTGGGTACAATTTAAATTTGGTATGTGATTTTGTGACTGTAATTGTAGTTCTCTTTCAAATAAAGAGAAAAAAAAAGGACAGAAAAACAAGAGAAAGATTACCCATTCATGAGTTTCGTACAAAATTTGACAAAGGTTTAATATTTTAGCTATAAAACCATATACTAAAGTTCATTCGTCTGGCTTGTTTGTTCTTTGAATTACTACTTACAGATGCATATTTATAAATAGATTGTTAGATAGTCAACCTGTTGAAGGATTTTGCAAAGACCTAAATATTATATACCAAACTCTTCTTAATTTATCATGTTCACATACTCAAAAACGGCGGACAAAATGTCAACTGACCGCTTTTGTCCTAAATTCGAGACACATCAACAATACACACAGGAATAAATCTGAATAAGTTTTTAAGAGAAATTAGTTTTTTTTAAATAAGATTTTATTTTTTTCGTTCAGATAAGTTATTTTGTTCAAATCTGTTTTTCAGAGACATCCAAACGGAGAGAGTTTCAAAAATCTATAGACCATTTGCTATACTTTCTCTTTAAATACGAGAGAAAAATGAAAAAAAAAAAAAAGAAGAAAGCCTGAGTAGAATGCAGCTGATCTGATAAATAATTGAATCACGATATCGAATCGATCTTTGACCTATTGATTCCTTTCAAGGAAAGAATCAAGTATAACTTTGTTTCTTTTTTTTTGAAAATTAAGGAAGTAAAAATAACAAATTATAGTCTGACTATTTGAATTACAAAGCATCGTGAAATTCTATAATGTTCTAGTTTCCAAACCAACTTGAAAAGAAGCCGCATGTATCCATATTTAGAAAAGCAAACTAATTAATATTTCGATGTGCTCCTCGAGAATGGAAATTTTTCACATAATATTTTGGCGAATCTAAGACAAAAAGTAAAGATTACAGAAACGAGTCATGAAATCAATTTGAGTTAATAAATATTATCTTCCATGTTAATTACAATGCATTGTTCTCAAAGCGGACGCAAACATTGAGCAGGATCACGTTTAAAAAATTCAATAAAGTGGATTCATTAAAAATCGATGAAATTTCAGGGGGACAGAGGACTATATATGAATATGAAAGGCATTAAAAAGTAACAATTTGTTATATATAGTAACGCTTTCCAACGGAAATGTTATTAATAATCGCGTTTATGAACCGGATAAGGATATATTTTTGATAATCAATATTTGCATTAGTATGTTTTCAATTTTGAAAGGAATGTCATCTTTTGATATATTTTGACTTTGTATAAGAAAATTGGGATCATTAAACTTGTTTTTACTTCTTAAAAATAGGTCATAATGCTAATATTGTGGCTTCCTGTCGTCATTGCATCTATAACAAAAGATGAGCTCACAGGAAAATCGTATTTTTCTTTATATATTTTCTATAGTTTTCAGCATTTATTTCAAAAGTACTGAGCACGTTTAAAATTATTAATTTAATTCCTTTTTTATGTTTAAACAAATTACGAGAATCAATACTTAACAGCATTCTCAGAAATGTTTGAACAAGAGGTTGTTGTTCTGGAGCACTTCGAATAATACCATGAGATACTCTTTCAGAGATTTAAATTTACACAAAAAGAAACAGTAGAAATTTTTCCCAAAAATGTCATTTACATGTATCAGTCATACAGAAACACTTTTATAGCAGCTCTTCCACATATTTCTATAAATTTTCTATGTATTTATATTTAACTATGACCCTTCAGATGGTGCAACGGAAGTTACTAATATGTATTAAAGACTGAATTGCTAAATACTATCATTTTACTGAGTTTTAGCAAGAACTATTATTACTTACTAATTTATCCAACTGACTAATTAGAAATTTAAAGATATGATCGTACGTTTGTCTATATTAGCAGGCTAAATATTGTGAGATTAAAATAAATTCCAATAAAATGAAGGGAAAAAAACAGTATAAATTTTATAAACTTTTTCTGAAACATGACATTAAAAAATCATTACATTTTTAAATAAGTTAAATTATTAAAGTTTTAAAAAGAAATGTAACTTCGCAAATATGAAACTTACCATTTGCGTATTAAAATTCAAGTCGAAAAATATTCTTTTTTTTTTTTTTATGAAATTGATAGCGCCCAGATTTTGCATTTGATAACATCTTTCTTCAGATTTTATACTTTTTATCTAGAATCTAGATTCATATATTATTAGAATTTAAAATTTAATGTCCTTGAATATTCTAAGTTAAGTGAGTTCAGCATCCACAAAGATGGGCCAACGAAAACAGGTTAAAGATATTACCAGAAACACTTACATGAAATACAGTTGGTAAAGCTTTAATAATTTTAAAAAAGTGTAGAAATGTGTTAAATTATTTTGAATAAATTCGATTATTTTGAAAATTTGATTCACCAGTATTTTACGAATGCATTTACCTATTAACAGTTATAGCGGAATTTGTACATAACGATTTTGACATAATTATTTTTCTCAGATACTATACATGTTTATCTATATTTGTATACTTATGGAATTTAAAATTTAATGTCCTTGAAAATTGTAAGTTATGTGGGTTCAGAATTCCCAAAGATGGGCAAAAGCAAGTAATCGAAAGCATGTAGCGATAGTGTCAGAAATGCGGACATGAGATATATTTGGTGCAATTAAAAAAAATTGCAGAAACGATTGCTCGATTATTTTGGAAAATTTTGATTATTTTGAAATAAATTTTCGAAAAAAAAAATTGATTGAAAATTAAAAAAAAAGAATGAAAATTTCGTATATTTTACATAATTTATCAAATTAATCGAAATTATATAGCTAGGCTTGGGTCTCAGTATGGCAAGATCATTGGTTTTTGTATCCTATATCAAATTGAAGAGTCAGGTGATATCTGTTAAAATCTTAGTTTCAAGACAGGTGGGTTCCAGTTACAGAGTTTGATTTGTCCTCAAATTTATTATCTATATGTCTAAATTGTGAGCACTAAAATTGTGTTAAAATTCCAAAAGTTCATTCCGCTAATACTGATTAGAAATTTGATACGGGAGGATGGCATGTTATGTTTTTCTTCATATCATGGGTCAAAATCAATGGATCCGTCCTAAAACAATCACCATATTGTGCCATAAGAGTACTGAACTAAATTCAATTAAATCGTACATGTGAGTTTGAAATATACCAATTATTCTATCTTAGGTCAAACAAAACATAAGCATAACTCAAGGATTTCGGATGTTTGTATCACTTTATCATATGACCACAGATCAAACTCATAGAGTCCGTTCAAAAATAAAAACTATAAATCAAAATTAAGCTTAAATTTAGAATAATTAGGCCACCCGAAAAATGATAACAATTAAATCTTTTATATTTTTGATTAAATTTAAAATAGTATTTTGTTTGCGAATAGTTAAAAAGAGAGCATTGACTATCAAACTAGTTTCTACGATTCCCGACTTCTTCTTCTTGCGTACAGCCGACCACCCCGCCACCAGTACGATTCCCGACTGAAAATTTTCTCTAGAAAAGGTAAAGTGGCTGCGCAATTATTGAAAACTTAGTTTATATTTTAAATATTCTGATGTCTGTTAATGATTCGTTGCAGAAAGATAAATATTTATGAATTCTCCAAAGAAGATAATAATGTTATGAGCTTTTACTTTTTATTCTGGATGCGAATCTTATTCGTGGAAAAACAGGAAACGTGTATAGATGCAGATCTCTTTCAAAACTTTTTTTCCTTTCGTCATTTTTAAAGAATTTCCTACTTAGAAGGCTTGTGGCGATATATCGTTAAATGAATGGGTGAAAAGCGGATATATCGAAAACAGAACTTGGTGAGAGATTGGGAAAAATGAGCTGCTAAACCTCTGGCAGTTTCCATCGCGCCGCTTTTTCCACGTGAGATCAGTCTTATCAGGACTTGTCCAAGAAAGTCCTTGCTAAATGAAGAAAGTAATAGCAATAGATATCAGGTTGAATTAGTATTCAAAGAAAGCACTGCATTTTTTTTCTTCTTTTTATTCCATTATAGAAGTAAAGCTTTCCATTTCCTTGCTATCAATCTCCTTCAGTTGGCGAAACATGATATCGTGATTGAAAACTTGATAATTTCTTAATCATCCACACGTTAATATTTTGAAACTTTTTTTATTCTTTAAATAACTTAAAATAAATTACTAACGAGGATATGATTTGCTTTTAATATCCATTTATAAAGTTACATTTTCAGCTTCTCTTTTTGTCAAGGATAATATTTGGAGACTTTTGTCTTATCAGACTGAGCTTTCCAAACTTGGGAAAAAACTTACTTGAAAAGTAATGCTGACTATCACAATTTTCCAAATTATAACAAGAAAAAAAAAACATCTGTATTTCTCACAATCAATAATGATGAATTCTGATTTTTTTTCATGTCTGATATCAACATGAAACCACGTGTTAATGCCTAATGTGGAAGAAATCAAAAAAATAAAAACCTATCAGAAATAATTGTTACTTAGTTGCGGTTACTTCTTTCTACAGTATTTCTTCATGGCATGTTGAAAATTGATTCGAAAGCAATGATATGTTCTGTTCCGAATTTTTCTAACAGATCTGTATTGCACTTTCTTTAAATCTTGTAACATACCGCTATTTCCTGAAATTACAAAACATGAAACCGAAAGAATCTCGATTTTCCAAATTACAACTAGAAAAAAACTTACTCTTTTCATAATCAGTGATGATTAATTCTGACTTTCTTCACATCTGATATCAATATGAGACCACGTCTTAATGCCTAATGTGGGAAAAAAAAAAAAACTTTTCGGAAATATTTGTTACTCGGTTGCGGTTTCTTCTTCCTATCGTTCTTCTTCGTGGCATTTTGTAAATTGTTTCGAAAGTGGCGATATGCTCTGTTCCGAATTGTTCTAACAGATTTGTATTGCACTTTCTTTAACTTTTGTAACACTCCGTTATTTCCTGAAATTGCAAAACATGAAATAAAAAGAATTCAGAGAAAGTATGAAAGATGAAATTAAGAAACACATTTTTGAGGCTAAACAGAATATACGTTTTCGGGTTGATTAATTGGCATGGAATGTTTTGTATAACCACAAAAGTATTGAAATAACCTCAAAAAGTTGCTAATATTTCAGATTTTTCGGATATCCACCACGACAATTTTCCAAAATGGATAGTAGAGTAAACATTTTACAATAATGGCAAACATTGTTTCAAAAGTTTATGAAACTTTAAAATTAGTAAATTTAGTGTAATAATAATAGAAACATTTATTAGCTCAAAAGGGAAAGTTATTTCTATAATGTCAATAAGAAATAATTAGATGTTTAAATAACGACTTTAATAGGTAAGAAACAACACAAAACAACAATAGTCTTGAATAATTTTCATGTCGTCATGAAAAATTTTTTATCTTAATTTTTTTTCCATGTTTAATTTTATTCCAATTCTTTTTCTTGTCCAGATGCTATATTATCATGTTAAAGCCCGTTTTAAAATAAATTCCTGCATTATCGTCCATGAAGGAAAAATCACAGAAAAGAAATATTAGTTCTTAAACACCTTTTATATTAAGTATTTGATGTATTTATACAATTTCTTTCTATTATGCAGTAAATTAAAAAAAACACATCAGTTTAAATATTTATTATATATTAGTTTGATATATATCAGTTTAAATAAGTAGCAGAATATTATAATATTCTGCTACTCTAATTTTTATGTTTTTTAAAAATAATTTCATAAAAACCAATATTTTTGCAAAGAAATATCTCAGGCCAGTTAAAAATGCTCTGTAAATTTTTTTGAAGTGAATAATCTATGACTTAGGCAAAGATTGAGTATATTTCAAAATAAGAATTTTGGCAAAATGTTGAATGAAATAGTCTTGATTTAATAAATAGTTGTTAATTTTTTGTATAATAATAAAAACATAATCAATACTTAAATAAAACACCAAGATTTAATTCTTTATAATAAGTAGATCAAACAAAGAATATCAAATTATTTATAGTTCATCAAATAATGGATCTTTTATAATTGTATTCTTTTTTAAATTAAAAAAAAATTTTTTATACTTTGGTTTATCTAAAATTATTTTCTCCGATATGAATTGTTTTAATATAAAAACTGTATTTGCAATTCACATAAATTTATTTAGAGAAATCGCAATAAACAACCTAATTAAATATTCAAGATATGTGTATATTAATTAAGTTGGTTATAGATTTTAAAGTGTCATCTTTTATTATATGAAATTATAGAAGATTAAAACTCAGACTAAAAGCTTCTTCTAAAATAGATCATCCCCAAAATCTGATATATTAGAAATTATTGTCCCTTGCATTTTTTGAACTTTACTTTGAAAAACTTTACATCACAATAGAATAAATCTTGCAAAATTAAATTTCAATAAATATTTGAAATTTGTAGCCATAAATTGTGCTTTGAATTTACAAATTTCTTAAGGAAGTACATTAGAAATTTCATCATTTCGCCTTTTCTGAGTCATATTTTAAAGCGGAACGTTTGAATAATTTTAATTTTTACTTATCGACTATATAAAGCTTCATTTGGGACGAATCATCAAATAATTCATTTTATTCATAATTATGATATATTTCGAAAAGAAATAGTAAATGCTTTCAGTATCCTTTTCTTTTCTTTTTTTATCAATTTCTCATTTTTATTTTATTATCAATTTCTTATATTTATTCTTTAACAATTTCTTAATTTTTTTTTTTTTTTTTTTTTTTGGAAATTGCTGAAATGAATATTGTTTTAAATAGAAGATAAGATATGCGTTTTTTTCCAAAATTTTATGGAAATAACTAGGATTTTTAGCAATTTCTTTGCTTATTTTTAACATACTTGGTAATAAATACATTTGATATAAACAACAATTTTTATAAATTAATTACTTTCCTGATCTCATATTTTTTACTCAATCTCTAATCAGACAAAATAGCACAGACTTAAATTCAAGGTTTTCTGAAGTTCTCTTTCAGAGAAAAGCCTTAGAAGGAAACTTTCTAAAATTGAAACCATTGTTTTTGCATCACAATCAGTCATCCTAATAAGTATCCCGAGTTGATGAAATTAGTAATTTTTGATGAATGTATCAGGATTCAAAACATATTTCACATGGTTTTGGAAAATCCATTGTCATTCAGTTTTCCACTCTGTAATTTCAAAAAGAAAGAAAAAAAAAGAGTTATCGGTGACATTACTTCAAGATATTGTGTTTCGTTTAATCCTCGATTATTAAAAGATTAAACGAAAGATATTAATACTTTAAGTTGACGTTGTTGAATTTCATTGACTCATAAAGAGGGTTAATTTAAAAGAACCAATTCTTACTTCTTCAATAAATGAAGCTTAAAAGTTTTGTATCATAAGTGAAAATTTCAAAATGTTCCCAGCGGTTGCTACACATTTCTTGTTCTGAGTTTACTCATCAATGATTGATACGCCCTTCCTTGTGCTCATACCACGGATTAATGGAGAACACAAACATGGGTAGAGCTAATTATACAATGAATTTCCGTGATCCTTTTTCTTAGGCTAATTGCAGGGTTAAACATAACAAATACTCCGGTCAATCTCGCACTTTTCTTAATACTTATAAAAAGTATACATTTTCAGATAAGTAACAAATTAATTATGATACGATCTATATCTTAGGACGAATAAAATTTTGTTTTAATGTACGTCTTCTTGTCGTGGAATTCGAAACTGAAACAATTTTATCAAACCAATGTATACATTGTATGTTCTCTATTCCCTAAAGTATAAATGCATTAAATAAATTGACAAGATGAATAAATATATATTTAAATATTTTTAATTTTAGCGTAGCATGATAAAATATGTAAGGATATTTCTAAATCTAATTAAGATCTTTAAAAATTTCCAAATTTTTTCTTAATTTAGTCCATATTAACTTAATTCTAAAATGTTCTGCCATTTTTCTAAATGCTCATAAAATTTCCTGATCCAATTCCACCTTTTTTATTTAATTAATGCAACAGAAGCGCCGTAAAAATAATTAAATCTACAATTTCACACGTTCCAAGTGAAGGGATAAAAATTTGTCAAGCTAAGTGAATTCTTTTTAAAAGATATCTATAATTCTCTTAGCTAAATAGACACGTGTAAAGAAATCCCTATCAGAATCTCATGGTATATAATGACCAGGGAAAATTATTTCGTTCTCTGCACGCTCTTTTGTCTCTGTGTCGCGCTGAGGATTGACGAGCCTCACTGCGTTTTGCCTGTACCTAAATTATGCCTCTCGGGATGGTATAAAGCGAATTTTAAAATTTCAAAGTGACTACTCTCTTCGGCCACGAAATTGCTAGAATCCCAGGTATATATATCAAGTAGTTCCGACATTTTTAATTTGAACGACTTCATTTCAAAGCTTATGTAACTGAACTCTTCTTGCACTATAGTTGTTTATCATTATTAAATACACCTCATTTATAACTTAGATTTCAAAATTCCTTGTTCACAGTCTTTCAACTCGGCTTTAATGCAATGACCAAAATTTCTGGTATTTACTTTTAAGATTACCCTTTACACTTAGAAAAAGTTTTGGATTTTATTTTGGAATTCAGATAGTTTCCTCAAATCTTCCCACTACTTTTTTTTGTTTTGTTTATTCTTGGTAAATAATTTCAGAGTTTTAAATTTTGAATAAATTTGATCAGTGTCTATCTATCTCATTTTTCAATGATTTTTCGGAAACAGGTTTAAAGTGGCATGGATTATTAATATCCCCTGATTTATAAAATCTAAACAAACCAAATTAGAATATACTCGTCTAAAAGAATGTCAAGGTTTGCTTACTTTTCCGAGGGCAATAACTACAAAGAGCATTTTCTTTGAAAGTATTTGCATCAGCACTAAACCTTGTTACAGCTTCATCCACTCAATTCTTCTTTTGAATGAGAAAAAAAAATTCAAGTTACTTTAATTCCAGTGTTTATTTTTATTTTATTTATTTAGTTAGTTTCAGTTATTTTTATTTTTCAGAAGTTATTCCTGTCTAATTTTCAGTTTTGGATATAAATCCAAAGAATTTCTACTAAGAGAACTGAAAATTAAACAAATATTTGCAATTATTATTTTCTCTTCCGTATTTATATTTGGTATATTAACCACTTAACTGTTTTATTTTCTTTACTATCTAATAAGATACCTTCTATTTTGGAAATATTTTCTTATTTTGATTCAAATGGAAATCCATTGAATACTTGACTTATCTGTGCATTCGAAGTAATTTTAATATTGAATTATAATCCTTGCGAATGGTTTATTTTTTGCTTACAACTATTAAAATTCGATAAATCGATGCACGTATGGCATACGGGCAAAACAATGGTTAAAAGATAATAGAGCCCTTAAAATTAAATTTTGGTTTTTAAAAATATTTTATCCAACTTTATAGCATATTGTTTAATAATTGTTTTTCTAATACTCGATTATATAGTTACTACATTATTCATATATTTTTAATAGTATACATATCTGCGATAACTTGATTCTTTTTCTAGTTTTCTTTTCAGTATTCAGAATCTTAAACAATAAGAATGTGGACTCTAATCTAAGTGTTGATAATTTTCGAAGCTTACTGATAATAATACATAAATATGACTTTTAGAAAATGGAAATAATTTCAATTTTTTTTAGAATTCACCGATAATAATAAATAAAAATAAAAAGGGAATAAATTATTTCAATTCCTTTTTGAGAATAATCTATAAAATTTAAAATATGTATTTTTAATCAGCAAACAGGTTACTGTTACATATCCATAGACTTTAATTGTTTAATGTACAGCGATTTTGCAAATTTATAATTCAGTTATCGATTATTTTTTTTCGAAAAAACTTTAGTTTAAAACTCATTTTTTTTATCAACATCAGAAGAAATTCAAAACAATTTCCCGTCAGATAACTCTGAATTTTTGAAAATAAATAATTTCGAATTGAAACATAACAATTAGAATAAAAAAGATTAACATTATTATTAAACGAACAACTTTTGAAAGTATATGTAATGTAGATCAAAATCTAAAGAAAAGTGGGAGTATTTACTTCTAAATGTACCTATTATAGCTGGTGAAAGTAAAAATAAAAATGAAAAACAAAAAACACGAGCTTTATAGATGAAAGAGATTTAATTCTTTGCTGATTCTAAAACGAGGAGTAAAGAGAGGCTGCTTAAAAAGGAATCATCATTTCGAGATATCTAAACTTTCCATCGCAGATTGCGATAGAACTAATTTCCGAACAAAATGGATGAAGTCCATTGTTCTCGCTTCCCGCCTTTTTTTTTCCTGTCAATGCGCCCCCGCATTTAAAATCGGGAAAAATGAATTGTTTTGCTCGTTGTTTCTAAAATTGGAATCGTCTGCGCTTCTTTATCAGAGGAGTTGAGTAGTGTGATAGCCGCTGGTCTGCTTCTATTCCCCCTCCCCCTTCCTACTTCCAGAGAAGATGTTCCGAAAAGTGACAGTGGCCTACTTGAGGGGCAAGACGGGTATAAAAGGCAGTCGGAAGCTTTCACCGGGTCACTTTTTAAAAAGCGAAAGCAGGCGGTTTTCCGAGAGAAAGCATGATCCGGAATTAGGAGGAAGACTTTCAATTTTATTTAGTCACTCCTTCTTCAAGTAGCAGTGGATTAAGTCTGAAAAACTGTACTTGCTTTTAGTTGCTGTAGAAAGGTCAGTACTGATAGTTTTCATCATAAAACTTTTTTTTATTTAATTTGAAATTAATAATACTTCTCCATATCTGATAAAAGATATTACTTTCTATTCCTTTTTTTTTTTAAGAATTAAAGATTTTAAAAATATATCTACAGATTGTGTCAACATATCTCAAAAAATTTTTATGTAATTTTATAAATTATTGCAATAGTTTGTTATTTGAATGAATTTTAAATCCTTTTTAACATTGTATTTTAAAAAATGTTATTATTTACTGATTTGAACAATTTTAACTAATTTTATTTCATAAAATTTTCAGCGTGTGATTTTTAAACTATTATATTTTATTTTTAGCATAATATTCTACATTGCAATGGGATATTGTCTGATTTTTTTGTATTATCTTCCTTATATAATTATGCTACATTTTGATGTAGAAAATCAGTCTTTACGTTCATTTTCAAGCAACTTCTAGCTATCTAATTTGCTAATTTTCCCTGTAATGTAAGCTAAAATATCTGCAAACAAAAGACATAGTCTTGATGACATTTGATGGTTTTGAAAGCTTTATGATGAGCTTTACTAAAAGGTTAATTTTAACGGAACAACGAAAATATCTAAATGAAATGAAATATTATATTCACGCTTTTTTAAAGTTTTAACAATAAGAAAAAAAATGGCTGCAGAATGTACTAAAATTATGATAGTCATGAACAAATTAATTAATCTTCATGAACGGAAATCTAAACTTTAAAAATGCTATTATATCTACTATTTCTCTTTCTCAAACACTGTAGTGAGGGCGCTCAGAATATTTAAATATCCTTTTCATGTCTCCATGTAGGATTAGAAAATTATTTAAACGTCCCACATAAGATTTGACAGACATATTAAATGTTTTTTCTTTCTTTCTGAAAATCTTTACGGAGGTAATAAATTTAGTCCAAGAAAATGGGACATTATTTCAATTTAAACAATGATTAATCACTTTTAAATGTCTCAGTACGAAGCTTTACTTAAATTCTCTTTATCAGATGATTTATCAAACTATTTTCGCTTACAAATATTTAAGAAACGGGGAAGATGTATACAGCGCCAATGTTTTCGTGGGCTTGGTACTTACCATTTACATAGATCTGATATGTACATGTGATGAACGTATGTTCTTCAAATAATTGATTGAAATAATATATTGAAATTCTCTGTTCTCCATATGATTCTTCTATTCTCCATAATAATATATTAAAAACAAATTATACAGAAACTTAAAATCTTATTTTAAACCAGGAGTGCAAAATTGTGTGAAATACAAACAATTTAATGCGAATTTATCGGAACTTCCAGTAAGATACAATGTATTATTAAATGAAATTAAATCCTCGGGATGATATTCATAAGTTTTAAAGGTCATGACTGATTTTTTGACTAATTCAAAATTTTCTGATTATCATAAAAGCTTGAATGACTTCAATGCTAATTTATCAGAATTTCCAGTAAGATGCAATGAATTATTAAGCACAATTAAGTCCTCAGGATTATATTCATAAGTTCTAAAAGTCATGGCGAATGATTTAAAACCATTTAGAAAATTTCTGAATGATATAAAAGCCACTTTCAATACTTTTGCATCTTATAAACTTCCATTGTAATGTCACTTATAATTTAACATTAAAAAATGCATTTTTTTTTCATTATATGGTGTAAAGATTTTCCTGAATATGATTATCGTTCTTAAAAATATTTTAGAAAAATAGCAAATGCGACCATCTTTAGAAAGCTGAAAAAAATAATAATTTTGAAAAGATTGAATTGTTGATTCGTTTTAAACGAAATTTTATATAGAAAAATATAAAAATAGACATTTATTTTTATATAGAAACATATTTTTATCAAGATCATAAAATCGTAAATTGCTAAAGAGCCCACAATGAACTTTTTCCTTTACTTCTTCTCAGTAATTGCTAATTTAATCATGGCATATTCAAATGAATGAGACATTTGGTTTTGTTTATTCGGAAAGAAATGTATACTGTTCAAAATCATGAATTTTTCTGATGCTACAGTTTAGTTTTAAAATATCTTTCTGAACCGTATATTGAATTTTGGTTATTGCAAAACGCTAAGCTAATACTTTTCTGTTAAAAAAAAAAAAAAAAAGGAAGGAAGGAAGGAAGAAAAAAAAAAGCGAAAAGAAACTAGATTTTTTTTCTGCTCTTTACTTTTTGCATTTATAATTTCTAAATGAAATAATATGTTTTTATAGACAATTTACAGTTGTTCCAAATTTTTTTTTGATTTGAAGTTTATTTTATATCAACATTTCTTGTCTTTCATTATTGATCGATATCAATCATACCTATGTAAATATCACTTCACGAAGCCTATTTTAGTGTTCTGCGATCTAGAAAAAATTTCATAGTCAAAGACATTGCAAATAATTTCGATAAATCCTCATATTGAAAGTGACAGTATGAACGTCCGCTATTGACAAATTTTCCCTACAAGAAAAATCTTCTTTAATATATGATTAAAAAAGCAATAATATTGTTATCAACCAAATATCCTATTTCATTTCAAGTAATGGTAATCATAGTATCTTTTGTGAAGTTGATTTAACGACTAATGATTAATCTAAAATATATTTGTCCGATTTAAATAGCGGTTAGTCTTTATAAAATATGAACAAAGATTTCGTCGCTCGTTGAAATTCAATTAATTTTGCTTGACAATTGGTATAGATAACTTTTCAGCATTATTTTATTTAAAGTCCTTTGAATCAGTAACTTCAGTAGTAGCAGCATGTGTCCATTTTTCTTACTTAATCAGTTTTCATTTGTGCACTAGAAAGAGTTCGGAGTGCATTTTAAATTTTCCCTAATTACACCGGAAATATTTTATTTTAAAACAATTTTATAATACTATTTTAACCTACATCAAAAAATATCTTTAACCCACAAAGCATATGGAAATATTTAATATTATAATGGCAAATTATTGAGCTATCTTTATTTGATATGTTTTATTGTCATATAAGCCATTATTCATAAGAATTTAATTTTTTCAAAATGGTACTCTAGAGTTTCCGATCAAATTGAATAAACAATCATGATTATATATATATATATATATATATATATATATATATATATATATATATATATATATATATATATATATATATATATATATATATATACGCAGAAGATATGAAGATATCTGAAATTATATTTCTGTCCCACAGGCCAAAGATATATAATTTTGATTAAAAAAATATCTTGCTTCAGCTATTATTTTCCTATTGCAGAATACAGCAGCAACAGCTTCAAAACTTCGAAACGTATTACCACCAATTCTTACCAACTTATTATCTTATCAAATCAAATTATTTCTCTCCAAAGAAAAGAAACAGATTTGTTAGCACATATTAGTTAGGCTGATTAGTTCAAATGATATCTAATAAGTAAATTGCAACTCAAGGAAACAAGAAAAGTTCAAGAAAACATTAGATTATTCTAACTCAATGATGAACAGTAATTAGAAGATATCCTTATGTGAATAAAGTATCTTGTTTTATACATATAATGATAAGACTCTTATCTTTTAAACACTCATGAAAATCATTTGCATAACGCTCTCAAACTCTCTGCACAGCTAACTTCCCCTTGTTATTGAACAGGAAGAAATTAAAGTGTTATTTAATACACAAATAAAATAAAATTCACTCCAAATTCCGTAATTTGATCTAAACATTTTCTAATTAAAATTGCAATCTTGTTATTAATGATTCTTCTCTATCAGCTTAAAGAAGCAGGTCAAGCATATGATTTTCCTGCTTCTCTTTCACTTGAAGATCGTCTACATTTGATAAATTCTGAAAAAAATTAATTAATTAATTTCTTTTTCAGAACTGTTCAGCAATGGGTCTTCTGAAAGTTTCCGTGGGATTGTTCTGTTTAGGTAAGTGCCGCTTAATAAGTTATTTAAAAGAAGAATTTTTTTACATATTTAAGGAGTAAGTATGATCTTTTGAAAAAAAATTCAAAGATAGCAGTTTTAAATTTTACTAAAAAAAAAAAAAAAAAAGAATATATTTATTTTTTATGCCAAATTTCCTTCAGAGTATTTCTTATACTGTCAATCGAAAAATTCATAAGTAATTGATAAATGTATATTATAAGTATAATATATACCTTCATAAGATCAATTGCGGAATTTCATTTTATTTACATTTCAGTATAATAACAATTTGCGCATTATTTAGAAAATTAGATGCGTTTTCTTTTCCTTTACCAAAGCCAATTCATGTTGCACAAAAGGAGAGATACGTGGTACAAATCATTAAGCTCAGTCAAATTCTTTCCATTAGGATCCTTAAGAGTTCAAAATAAACGATTATATTCAATATAATTTAGATTAACATATTAATATGTTTCATATCACAAACCTTCCACTAGAAATGCAAATTGTTTTATTTAGTTTGATTCTTAACATACTTCTTAGACACTTAAAAGCAATCATCATACCATCAACTTGTGATGCAAGCACTCACAAATCGTAATAAGTTTTTATTTTTAATTCATAGCTGCCTTAGTCACTCTTAGTTATATTAACGTCCCGTTTTTAAAGCAACCAACCCTAGGGCAATTTTGGGACGGACCTCGTAATTTTGAATCGAGGTCAGATGACGATGGCGACACCTGAGCTGCCCCCCCCCCCTTTCCACACCAAGCCATACCAGCGGGAAGACGTTTGGCCAGGACGTTTAACGTGCACCAGACCCACTTACACGACAGTTCTTCGGTGAAATCGGGTCTCGAACCTGAAACCGAATTCATTACTGCAGGATTCATATTAAAACTAGATGTAGAATTATATAATTGTTTATAGATATATTCAAAATTTTGATTTAACTAAGCAAGAAGAATTATTTTTTTTTTTAATTTCACATTTACTGAGTAAGGAAAAATATTGTAATCGTTAAAGGATATGAAATCGAAATTTTGATGAATCTCCAGAATTCAGATCTGTTCATAGAACATCTTTTTGGCATTATATTTGTCTCTGAACACGAAAATACTTTGAGCTAGATGGATGAAATTGGTACATGAATTTCTGATTAAATTTGTAGATTATTATGGAATTTCGAACGAACTTAATGTCTTAATGTCAGCTCAGGTATGGTCCTCGCCATCTGACCTCGATTCAAAATTGTGAAGTACGTCCCAAAATATACATATTATTGCTTTAAAATGGGACGATAGCGTAACTGAACTGAACAATACATAAGAGATAAACAAAATTTATCGCATAGTTTAGGAGTAAATATGTAAACTTTTATAATATCAAATCTGATAAAATGTTGATCGTCCGTCGGTGTGTAATTTCTTATGCTTATAAACTCAAATTTAATTTTGGCACTAATCTGTCGGAAAAAAGACATCCAAAATGGATATTTCCCTGACAGATTTAATAAAAGGGAATATTCACACCAGAGATCTATATTCCGTAACAATTATTCGAAAATGCTATGCAAATTAGCTCATGGCTTTACCAAAGATCTCTAATTTTATGTGTGGGAGAGGGAGAGATAATAATTTTATTAGAGGGCATACGAGAAGGATTTGAGGACACCACTATACCAGGACGAAATGAGTCAATAAGTTTTAATGAAAATTAAGCTAAGTTCTTAGCAAAGAATTAAGATGTATTTCACTATTTAATCGGGTGTTTAGGTAATAAAAAATTATATAAAAAAGGCTACTGAATTACATCCATCATCCCTTTTTGCATATTTATTTTCTATGTCACTCATTCATAACGAGAAATGAAATTTTATGATTTTCTTTGCTTCAAACAATGCATCTAGTAAGGAATTATAATATTTTTTTTTCCTTATTTGCGGGAGATCGAAAAATAACTCAAGGAAGTTTTATATATAGCATCTTCATTTCCATTCTTTTTTTTTAAGGGGGGGAACTGGGATATGACAATATGAAATAAATAATATCTCATTTTATAAATTTATTTCATTTTTTTTTTAATTTTAGGAATATAATTTGCTTATTAAATATCTGAAATAATAAAAATGGTTTTTAATGTATTGAACAAAAAATATGCATTCAAAATAGTAGAAAATGGAGGCGTTTTGTGACGGTATGTCAAATACGATTTAATCCAGACTTCACTTATTTCAATCTTGATTTTATTCTATTTTTCTTGTATCGCGAGGATTCAGATAAACCTATCAGGAATTAGCAATGCGTCAGTTATGTGATTATGGAAATTAAGTTTTAAAAAATTGCTCAAATTGTTTATAAAACAACATTCGTTCTGAAACTACAGAAATGGATAGATAACGCATTTTAATCTACATTTTCAATGATTTGAATAAATAAAATCTAATAAAGACAATTTTCATTTATGCAGTTGTAAATATATGTATAACTATGCTCTGTGTAGTTATGCCTATTAAAAAGATATTTTAATTATAGATAAAAATATATTTTTTAATTATAGATATTGAAATTTAACGAATCAAATATCTAAGATTAAGAAAGTTATTCTATTATGTTACTATCATATGCTTAATTAAATATAAATGTATTGTTTTTTAATCTTTCTAATAATTAATTAGCATAATATTCTGTTTTTCTTTTCCAGCCTGCTTGATTTGCTTGACGAATGGATCAGCAATTAAGGTAAGCTCTAATGAAAAATTCGTATGATTTTACCATCAAAATTTGAAATTTTAGATATGTATTATTTCATTGCTTTTCAAATGACGACTATTTTATCTTTTCCAGTTATACTGTGGTTAAAAACTATTAAAAGTTAAAGCACCTCTTAAGGTTTTAATTTATATAAATATCAAAAAGAGTGATTTTGTTTCTATTTAGTACTTTTTTGTTGCTTCATCTATTGAAATACGGCTTAAGTATTTTAATTGTTTTTATCAAAATCTTTGAACTGTTAAAGCATGATGAATGTTTCACAAATTATATTTATATGCAAAAAATATTGAAAACAAAACGGAATATATACGAATTGCATACTAAATTGCATTAGATTACTTTTTAATGAAATTCTAAATGGTTAATTCTAACAGTTTATTTTATTATTCTAGACAACGAATCAGAAAATAGACGATACGCTCCAAAGTGCAAGTAAAACTTTCGGAGTCAAGACAATAACGAGACAAACAACACACTCTAATAATGGCGTTGTGACAAGGGTATTCAAACAAACTCAAATCACAACTGGAAACACAGATGCATTCCCTGAAAGTGCAGGAAACCAAGCACAGTTTTCAGACACAGAAAATACTCAAGGTGACAATCAGCATCATAATTTTCAACATTTCCCAGACACAGTTGCTGTTGATCACTCATCCGGACAAAATGACTTTGTTCATGGATTGTTACCCCTCGATGAGGCTAAACCAGTACAATTTGGTACTAGACTGGGAAGCAATACTAAGAAATCTGATTGCAGTATCAAAGGAGGCTGTTTAACTCAAGTTACTACATCTGGAGGAAATAAATTTGATAAAAAAAATACTGAAACTCACCAAGAGCAATTGCCACAGGAGATAGACCATCAAGAACAAGAACAAAGCACAAAATCGAATTTTGAACCAGAGGACGTTGCAATTACCAAAACTCAAGAACAAGTTGTTGATCAAGGAGAACAGCAGCTGCCTGAAAAGGCTTTTGGTACTGATTTTGATGGTCAGTATGAAGAAACTTTGAGGAATCTTGGACAAGGAGACCAGTTCATAGAAGACAAAAAATTTCCAGGCATTGATACTCAATTTCCAGAACAAGGCGACAGTGAAACGAATTTTGACGTAGGAAACCTTGTACCTTTCGTGAAAGAAGAAGATTTCATTGAAAAGCAACAAGAAAATAAAGAACAATCAGAAACTCCTTTGGACTTCGGTTACGTTGAACAACAAAATCAAGGAGATTCTCAAGATGTATCAGGTGTATACATAACTTCAGCAGTAAATCAAGGAAATGTTAACTTTCAGGAACAGAGTCAAGCAATAGAAGATCAAGCAAGAAATTTCGAATCAAATCAAGGAAATTTCCAACAGCAAAGTGGAAGCACTGTGATCGATCACAACAATAATTTCGCATTTCAGCAAGATACAGGATTTCAAGAGCCATTTGTTCCACATTCACAAGTATCAAATGAATTCCAACAACAATTCGTTCCACAATCTCAAGTATCGAACGAAAACAGCTACAGTTTTCAAGACAACAGTCAGGACTTTTTTCTCACCGACCCAATCGAGGCACTTAGGTACAATGTTCCAGGTAATCCCGGGGAAGATTATCCAATATTTTATAAGGTTCCTGAAACATCTTTCCAATGTAGCCAACAACCATTCGCAGCAGGAATATATGGGGATATGGACGCCCAATGCCAGGTAAGAGAAAAAAAAACAAAGTCTAAGAAATCAGCATCTGTTTCAGTATTTTTTTAATTCTTCAAAAATTACTTTTATAACCCCTTAAATTTCAATATTTGTTTATCACCTTTATGCACGGAAAGGAATTAAATCTTATAATATAAAACGAGATAGAAATGATATTTCTACTGAAGAAGAAGGATTTATTTTTGTGTTCTTAAACACACATTAAATGATTTTTTTTTTGTAAATTCTGTACTCATATATTCAATCTATATATGTATTTCGTCTAGAAATTTAATTTAATTCATATTAATATAAATTCTATACTTATATCATTGTCGTATATCTTTAATTGAGGTCTAAACATTTTCTTATATATTTTCAACTTTGTGTTAATAAAATATATAAAGGGATAATACTGATTAGCTCTGAATTGGAGATTTTTTTAGTTTTTACACGATATTATAAAATATGAAACATTTGAAAATTTATGATAATCTAAAATTGATTCGAATATTATTCTAACATCCATCTTATTTTGGAATCAATTTCACTGTTTATCAGAAGTCTGAAACAATTATGATTAGTGATTATATAGGGATGCTTAATTTTGAAAAATCTCAATGATTTCTCCCATATCCAAATGTATTTGTTACAAAATTAAATGTAATGAATAAAAAAAAACCTTCAAGTGTATCATGTAGTTAATTCACAAAATTAAATGGGAAACTCTGCCAGTTTGTTATGAGGAGTTTTCACTTTCTTGATGCATTTACATCACGAATCATATATATTTCTTTTTCTTAAAACTTAATATAGTTTTTTTTTACTCTCTTTTGTAGGTATTTCATTTTTGTACAGAAAGTGGCGGCCAAAATTCCTTCCTTTGCCCCAATGGCACAGTATTCAATCAGCAATACTTTGTATGCGATTGGTGGTATAATTACAACTGCTCTGATACGCCAAGTTTTTACAATCTCAACGCTCAACTCTACTGGGACTTTGACAATTTCGAACCTACTCAGATCATAACCGGAACAGGAGTAGGATCTTCGGAAGAACAACATTTCAGCAATACGGGAGAATTTCAAGGTCAAACCAATTCACATCAGTTCTCTGGTTCCATTCCAGAACAAGTGCAATTTCAGACGCGTGTTACACACTCAGGTCAGAGTCAAGTTGATACTACGTCTACGAATCAGCAAATACATTCTTCAGTACATGGTTCAGTTCATGGTGTTGATTCTTATGGAATAAAGCGACAAGATACAAACAATATCCAAAGTAATGTAAGAACTAGCCTTACTCAACAAAGCAACTTAGCTCAAAATACAAATTTGGATCAGCAAATCATTGACACTTCCGAACACAATTTCAATACTCAGCTGGGCCAAACACAAATTAGTGATTCTCATCTTAATAATAAACCAGCCGCATCTGCTTCTGTTTCTGAAACGCATTCTGGAACTTCCAGTCAGCAAGAAGTATCATCAATACTACAGAACCATAATGTCAACAAAGAAGAAGGAAATAGTTTTGATCATTCTCAGGCAACCAAAACTCAGCAGAATGTGAATTCAGAAGATTTCACTGTGCAAGAAAAAAAATCACAACTTGATGTTTCGGTACCATCCATATCTTCTGACACTAGAAGAGGATGGAAACCTGATTCAGATAGTGGAACCCGGTATCCCGATCAGAGTGGATTCGAACAACAACATGTAGATGATCAACATCAATTTCAAACAAATGATCAAAGTGTAAGTAATGTTGCTTCTCAACAGACAAATTCAGCAGAAGTCTCTTCAGCACATGAGATCAACCATCATAATCAAGTTACTCAAGATTTTGTTCCAACAGAAAGTTCAGATGGATTTAACGGAGAAAATAGAAATATTGTAACGCAGTCAGAGATTCAACAACAGCATGTCCAGTTTCCATTAGAAGTGAGTGCCCGTTCGGATCAAGATAGCAACATAGATTCGCATGAGCAATCTGAAATATCACAGAAAGGAGCTTTCACTACACAAAGTCCAAAAGACATTGGGAAGCAGCAAAATAATATTGATGCAGTGCAAGATATTTCCTTCAAGAGACAGGCTGTATTTACATCATTTAATCAAGAAAATGCGAATCAAGACCAGTCATCATTTCATGACTCTGGATCTGTTACAGATCAGCCAAATTTATTAGACGTTTTGCTGCCGGAAACTTTTGAGGAAGTAGATCAAGACAGTCAATCAGCAAGGGATGGAGATGTAGAGCAAGTAAGTCAAGAGGAACAAATCGATGGGCCAGTAAGAGCAGCAGATGCTTTTGATGGTCAGCAAATGATAGATGCTATTCAAGATGCTGTTAATTATGATGATATTATAAATGGATTTCATAGTAGAAACGTTGCTTTCATGAATATTGCAACAACCCCTGAGCCTTTCGATAGCAACCAGCGAGTCTATGAGAATAGACCAGCACAAGTTCATGCCATTTCTTTCCAGCGAAATTCTAACCAAAATGTGAATATTAACACTGAATTACAAACTCCAAGTCCAAATTTCCAACAAGAAAATATTAACGTAGGTGACGTTTATACCATAATGAGAGGATCTGCTCATAAATTTCAAGAGCAAAATGGTCAACAAAGATTAAGTTTTAGACCTTATGGAATTAATTTCAATACACAGGAGAAGAAAGAAATTCAAAACTTAGTAAATCATAATGAAGGCAATCAACAAAATGTTAACCAAGGAGTTCGTGAACAAGTAATATTTCCAGTAGATCAAAAGCAAGAAAATGGACAAAATGAATGGTGGCGTAAGACACAAGATGCTGAAAACAACCAGTCCGTAAAACTCTCAAAGCAAGACGGTGGAAGAACAGAAACCAAAAATCAGAATATCAATACTCATATTTCTCAGTCTCATTTGAATGCCGACGTATCATCAAACGAAAATTTAAATGTACCGACTGATGATCAACTTGGGCAATCACATAATTCTCTTAATGCTAATCAGCAACATAATGATGGTCTTAAACAGCAGATTGTAAATCAAAACAATCAAGATTCATTTCAATCAAATGAGCAACAAAGACCTTATCAAAATATTAAAACTGGGCAGAGAAATCACTTTCAAACTGAACACTCACGTTTCCAAAATGATATAAATCAACCGCAATTTCAAAATCAAAATGCACAACCAGATATAGATAATTTTAGAAATCAGCAAATTATTCAGAGCCAACACCAATTTCAAGCAGTAAATGATCAGTCACATTTCAATGGAAATAACCAACCTGAATCTCAAAATTTAAATAATCAGCAGAACTTTCAAGATATTAAAAGTCAAGTTCAGCTACAAGACCACAGCAATCGTCAGGGTTTTGGAAACGACAACAGTCAACAGTACTCAGGGGATCAACGCCAATTTCAAAATGTAAATAACCAACAAGAGTTTCAAGACGTAAACAGCCAGCAGCAATTCCAAGAACAGATCCAGTTTCACAATAATAATAACCAGCAACAATTCCAGGAAGAGCCTCAATTTCAGAATGTAAATAATCCAGAACAATTTCAAAATGTCAATATTCAACAACAATTTCAAGAACAGCACGAGTTTCAAAATGTAAACAATCAGCAACCGTTACAAGAGCAGCATCAACAACAACATTTTGCTAATGAAAATTCCCATTTTGAAGATCCCAACATCAACAATCAACCAAGATTTCCTGATACAAATATTGAAAATGCACCTGGCCAACACTTTGAGCAAAATGCTGGTGTCAGAGACTTTTCTTCACAAGAGCATTCTCAAGCGCAAGACTCCGCCGAATTCAATTCAAGACGCCCAGCAGGAGGTAACACTCCTCAAAGCCAAGGTATAAAAGGATACCATTCTCAACAGCATTTCAGAGAAGCAAGAAATGGATACAACTTTCCAAAGCCAAATCTTCAAGTGATAAATGCAAATGATGCCGTCATCTACAGCCAAAACGATCCACGCTCTTCCGAGTCAGCTATTAGTTATAACGGTTGGAAACCCATTGTGAGGTATTAAATTCAACGGTGCCAAAATATTTTTCAGTAAAATGAAAAGAAAACTTTGACGATGGAACGAAAAGAGACACTTCACTTGCTCAAGGATTTTCGTGATAATCATCGTTCCTAGTTCCTGTGCCTCAATATTATTTTTTTACTTGATGTACTTATTTGTTTAGTATCATATTTGTTGATGTTCAGGTATTTCGCCATTTAATGTTTAGTACCAATTAAGTGTTTCTTTCTTTCTTTTTTTTCACCCAGGTGCTGTTACTCTAACTAGTATGTTATAAATGAAACATATTTTGATAATGCGTAATTTCAAATTAACTAAATATTTCTCTTTTTTAAATCAGATTATTAATTTCTACATTTACCAGATCATTATTTTCTACATTTACCAACATATCAAATTATTATATTTAATAGCTATAATTTTTTATGTTTACGTCCTTTACATGGAATTTTACAAAAATAGATTGGTTCGTGCTTTACAATTTTCTAGTATTTATAGACTATGGACTAAAAAGTTTAATTAAAATTTCATAAATTAAAAAATATTAAAATATTAATCTATCTGTATATATATATATATTAATCTAAGGTTCACAGAAATGCAGAAGGAATTATTTTAAGGCCTAGTATAAAAAGGAATTTCAGAGTGAGCATTTATTGCAGAGTGAATTTAATCTGAAACTTAACTATCAGTACTTCTATTTAAACAGAAAAATTTTCATTATTCAAAAAACTTTTAAAGTTTGTATTTTTTTTTCAAAGTTTGATTTATTTCGTTGATTTCAACTGAGAATCCAAAACTTTGCTTGAAAAAAAATAGTTTTGAAAATTTGTTACTTTTGACTTTTTTTATTATGTGGATTCATATTTGTACAGACTATAAGAATAGTTCATATTTTAAAACTTCTTTATAACTGAAAAGAAGCTTCTCAGATGTAAAGGCAGAGGAATGTGCTATTCATATGTTATATGTGTATGTTTATTCCATTTTTATATGTATTTCTTTGTTACTTATTACTATTTTGTAACTGAATGTGAAGTAAAAGAATTTTCAAAAGGAATTCGTTTTTGTAATTTTTGGAAATTATTTCAACTAAACAAGTATTTTTAAGTGACTGTGCTGTTCAATATTATACAATCTGATGCTAAACCACTAGCCTGAATGCATGAATCAGAGATTTATTTCTTAAATGTTATTTAAAGTGTCAAACTTTATGGATTTTTGTAGCTTTACTTCTTTTAAAACCCTATTCCTTTTCTTGCTTGACTTGCTATACAAGTAACTAATCGATCAATATAATGGCTAGATATGATTTCTTGATACAACACAGTAATGCAATTGTATAGTTAGAGGACATTTTATTGATTTTTTTATCTTATCTTTGATATTCGATATTTTGATGTAGAAACAATATCAGCTTTTTTTTTTTTTTTTTTTGGTAAGAGCAAATGCTTTCATTTTATTTTCTTATTATTATTGCAAAGAAACGATAAGAAAATCAAATGAGAAAAAAATTTAAATTAACTTAAACATTGAAAATGTTTTGATATTAACCAAAAAATTTTAAAAATATTTTTTTTCTTTATACAATTTTTAATTCTTTTATGATATAATTGCTTTTATAGATTAGACTATATGATTTAAATATGGTGGATTTCAAACTTCCAAGAATGTGAAAAAGATAAAATGAAAAAAATTTCATTGTGATAAATAATTGAAGGAAACGATAAAAAATTAGAACAGACTTTTTTTATCAAATGAATTAATTATATATCGTTTATATTTAAAATTATTAATTTAAATTTATACATATGTTAAAAATTAAGGGGTGAAATTATTAAAGATCTTAAGTGGGAACAATAAAATATGAATTTATATCTAATAATTAGTAACTTATCAATATTTTTTTTTTTAAAGTTTTCATAGTATCTCATCTTTTAGTTGCCTTAAATATTTTAAGCAATTAGAATTTATTTTTTCAGAAATAAACTTTAATGAATACAATAAATATATAATTTATGTGTATATCATTAAAATAAAAAACATTTAGGTGAATTCTCTCCATAAACCTTCATGTCCGATACACACGAAATATATAGTTTGTAAGGCATAGGAAAAACAAAGTGGTGCTCCTACATCCTTAAATATTTCCAATAAAAACAAAATAAATTTTACGCAAAGTTATTGAACCCCTTTCAACAATTGTTAACACTATTGCTACATAAAAAAATTAAATAAATTACTTAAAATAATTTTAAATAAATGTATCTCCAACTTTGATCTATAACATTTAAAGATTACTGTCATCTACGTTTTAAAATCAGACTTCCGCATTTAAGACATAATTAATTCACGTCATGTTTCGCATCCTTTAATTGATACTTCGATTAATGATGACACAGTTAAGATCACATTGTGATATAGGGCAAGAAGAAAAAAGTTGATAATTTCAGCATAATTATTTCCCTTAATTAAGAGATTTGCATAATGAAATTATGTCAATCGCGCTTTTTTTGTAAAGAATAAATTTAATGTATTTTATAAATAAAATATTCAAAAGTTATATATTTATTTATTAAAGGAAAACTATATATTTAAATATTTCATTAGGGGTACATCTTGTAATATGGACTCTTTTATGCATCTATTAAAGTTATGAATTTAATTAACAAATTTTTCATTGAAAATTAAAATATTTTATGATGAAATTAAAAGAAAATTGACATATGCTAATTTATTAACGTATTCCATAAAATTGGGTACGTTGCATTCAATAATAAGAGTCAAAACTTCATAAAAATATATATACTATACAGCTAATATAAATTTTTGATAAAAAATGCTGATTGACTGGAAAGAAAAGCCATTTCATTTTTTCATGAATTCATATAATAGAAATGTTTTGCGATGCATTGTGGAAAGTAATGGAGAATCGAAATTTAAGAGTTGAATAAACACATTTTTCATAACATATTTAATGACTTTTAAAGTTTTCCTTAATATTTTTTAATCTATATTTAGAATAAATAATAATAATAATGACATGTAAGCAATTATTTTCAAGACAAAAATAGTTTTATTTTTCTTAATTATACTATTACGTTCGTGCTTAAATATGATCTCAGGAAAAACAAGGCAACTGAAATTATTTCGTAGGCGAAATCGTAATAACTTTCCTATCAAAACCCCTGAAGCTCTAATTTTTCTTTGAAAATAGTAATCTCAATCTCATTTTGTTCAAATAAGCTAAGCAACTAGAATTAACGAAACCAGTAATAAAAATCATTATCAAAACAGTTTATATTTTTATTAAAAACTGAAGCTGGTTCTGGCAAAGAGCATTAATCATCTACTTCATAGAATGGGGAAATGACGAATAAATCTCTGCACAAACAAAATTATAAGCACATTTTCTAATTTTCTTATCGACAGGCAACCATCTGAGATTGCCAGCAGCAGAAGATTCTAAGAAAAGATCCAACTGCAATTAACCCAAGTTGTCCAGTTTCTGTGTGACCACAACCACGAAACTGCCGAAGATGTTATTTACGTATAACAGGTCGAAGAACAATGCTTGAGAGCCAGCTGATCTTGTCTGACCTTTGCCACCATTCTAGGTCAGGGAAAAAGAAAGTAAAAATCATGTGGCAGCAAAACTGGTTAAAGCGTAACCCACAATATCGTGTCATAGCATCTACCTTCAAATATATATTCCAGGTTATTCAACTGTGAAGTTTTTCTCAGGTGTCTATTTTTAAATTAAAAATTTTCATTTTAAGTTCCGACATTTGCTTTTCTTTTGAATATGGCAATACCGATTAAAATATAATAAATTGAATTATTTCTCCAAAAAAAGTTAAATTCGATTTACACATTATTAATATTTAATGGTTCCGAATGTTTTCTTTTATTCTGCTTTAATAACGTTTCTTTCAATTTGTTAATTTAATATTATGAATTTTCTATTTATAATATTATGTTATAATACGATTTTAGCCAATTTTTTTATAAGATGACTGGAAAATAGTATGCTCTAGATGGCAATAATTTAAAAAAGCTAAGCGTATATGTATTTGTAAAATCCAAAAAAAAATTCTAAACTTAAAAGAATTTTAAAACTTTTTTATAAATACTGTACATTCCAGAGTATACGCCCTAATGTGGTGGGAAGGGCAGGTCGGATAACAAAAAAGCCGGATAGACTGGAGTTCTATGAATTCATTTCTTTACTCTCGCAATACCAGAAGACAAAGTTTTTATACGTAAACTCACTGTTATAATATGTATTTTCTCACTTCTTATTGAGTAAGAAGCCCTCCATTTATATGAATGTGAAAGGAGTCACGACCCTGTAAATCATAGAAACAGTTGCCGGTAACGTGTCGAATTAAATTAGAAGGCTCTGTACTGGACGGTTATACGTGTTTATATACTTAACATCTTAACACCACACCACACCTCCGTTTCTAGAGCTCATGTAGCCCCTTTCCGGTTTCGCATAGATGTAGGTGGACTTTATTAAAAAAATTACACAACAATTAAAAGGAAAGAAACAAACAAATGCCAAGAAACATATACAAACAACATAACAAGAAATTATAAAAACTAGAATGAAAAATATCTTGAGTACGAAAAATTGGATGAATGAACATAATGTACAGTATGAGTGAAAATATAAAGGTATTAAAAATATTAGTAACTTGAGAGAGGTTAAAAAATAAATTATGAATAAAATGCGAGGTGAATTAAATGGTTCCTAAGAAATTAATAGGATTTCATCTAATTGAAGCAGTTCTCCTTGATCAATTAGGAATCTAATCACGTTTATGATTCTTTTTTTTTAAAGATGAATTATTAAGGATTCTTTTGTACCAAAGTCTTTCTAACGAAGATAAGGGTTTTCGGAGGTGCCATGAAAGAGCAAGATGTCGCAAAGTGGATGAGATCGCAGACTTCTCCACAAGAGCAATAGTCATCTCCTAATGAATGGAAACTGTGCAGAAAAGAAGGGAATGGACCATGTTCTATTACAAACAGGATTTCTTCCCGAGTCCAGGAGAGTGGTTGCAATCTTACTGTTTTGATGACTTTATAAACAGAGTGACCAGTAGAGCGACCATTATCTCAAAGATTTTGCCATATTTTTAGAAATATTTTCTGAAGACGCTTTTCCAATGGAAAAGCGTCTTCAGAAAATGGAGCTTCCAATGGAACTCCTTCGATAATGGCTGCTTTTGATAGAATATCAGCTTCTTCATTACCCCGATAGCCAGCATGTGCTTTGATCCATCTTAAGAGAATATTTGGGTTTTGGAGGAGTAGGGACTGAATGTCTCGGACAAGTTGATGAGGAGAATGGGGATCTTGTACTGCTAGCAAACTTAGAAGACTTTCTGTCCAGATGTTAATCGTCTCGTTTTCTTCACTAGCTCTTTTCAATCCAAGTAATTCGGCTTGAAACACAATATGGAATTCCTGTAGTTTTCCTTCCCATTCGAGGATTTTCATGCCATTTTCTGAATAATTTTTAGAGAATTCGTTACGTTTTGAAGAAGTGGCCAAAAATGAGTCTGATCAAAGAAAAGGTTCTTATGCAAGTTTAGTAAATCGAGAGTCATTACTTAAATAAAAAATTACTTAGTAAATGACTGTTTTCTGATATAAATGAACTTCTGTTATAGAGCAAAGACAGAAATGGGCAGCAGCAGAGTGTCGGATGTCATAATCAGTGCTATTTTTATAGTTAGATTCATCACAGTTTATGCAAACTGGATGCTTGGCCATACATGTGCGAGTGTCGTGATTTTCTGTACAAATCGCGCAGTATTTCTTTTTGCTTTACACTTTTTTTGGATATGTCCGAAATTTTGAGATGGAAAACAGCGACGAACACTGTAAAATTCTTTAATTTTAAAGAAGCTCCTATTAATTATCAGTTTTCCAGTTGCTTCCAGAGTGAAAAAAGCAGAAGTTGGAAGCTGTGCAACCCAATGTTGGTATCCTTCATCTCGCCCTGTAAGTTTAAGTAGGAATACTATTAAGTTTTTGTCGCATTCAGCGGCTATCTCAATTGCATTTGAAACTTCTTGCTCGGTTGTATCCTTTGATATATTATAGATGATGCATTTCGGAAATCTGTTCTTTGGTGCTTTGTGAACGATATTTTCCTTCAATTCTTCGGTGTTCTGAATTTTGCTAATGAGTTTTTCGATGTCTTCTTCATTCTCACAGTCTTTGCCATTCCTTTGTTGCGAATTTTCCAAACGACTTTCTTTTGATTTTTTCATTTGTGTGCTTAAGGCTTGGTACTTAAAAGTTTTCCTACTGAGTCAGCATTAGGAGTTTTTTTGCTTCCAGCTGTAGTTTCATTAGAGGCCGGATAAAGCAAAATAGTGCGCTTAGTTTTACTTTCCCTTTTGAGAGCTTCAGCATATGTCCCCGAATTAATAATATCTTGCTGATGTTGACAAGTGGTTGAGGTTTTGAGAGCATTGGGGGACTTTAGTGGAATTGCAGAGGGAAAAGCCTGAAGCAGCATTTTGGCGATCAATGTTTGATCATCGGCGAGCTGGTATTTCAACTTAAGCTTGCTGTCTATATTCTTGTACAATTAAGAAAGTATTTCCTCACTTGATAGGCAATTGATATCCATAACTAGAAAGTCTTTCTGATTCATTGAGTAATAATTAAAAGATTTGGGAAAATTCTTTGAAATTATATTCTAAGAAAATAAACAGGAAATGATCAGTAATAAGATCAAAGCAACCAATATTTTGACAAGTGAATAAAATGCTTATTTAAGAGAAATTAGAAATTGTGCTGTAATTAAAACAAAAAAAAAACATTTAAGAAAATAAAAATTATTACTAAAAAGAAATTAATATTTGATTTTAACTGTAAAGCTTCACAATTAACAGTGAATGATAACGGTAGATACTGTTAGTTAAGTATCGTTCAGTGAACTGCTATTTAACAAAATAACTGCGATATAAAACTACCTGGTCAAAAATACCAACAAAAAGAAAGAAAACCTTCACATTCAGGATTTAAACAGCCTGGAGATCATTAGAAGGATACAGCAATGATATTTATAAGTACAATTTGGTATTTGTTATACACTAGAGTAGAATACTAATAAAAGAGTAGTATATATAAATAATATATTTTACAAATTTTTATCTTTAACAATTAAATACAAAAAGAAATTATGGGTTTAAACATGGAAATTCTAACAGAGGAAGCAGAAATGTTGCATTTGGTGGAAGTTAAACAGGTTCTCAATATTCAAAAGTTTCTGATGATGATGTTATTCCAAAAGAAAACCAAAAATCAAAATCAATCCTACCATGGCAGATTGGAGACCTCGAGACATTGCAATCAAGCACAGTAGTCCTGTGAAAGTTTTCCTTTGTGATAGCGGCTTTGAATAATAGTTGACTCGGGATGTTTTCTTCGCCTGCGGATAACTTCACATTCATTGCGGTGGGGAGAGAGCGGGGTCGAAGGTCACCGGCTTGTTTACTTCACATGGAGGGGTTGGGCGCGTGTCGGACTGACAATGAGAGGCAAAATTCGTTGTACCTAAGACAGTTTTGTAATAGTAAACTCAATATTGATTTTCTTTACTAGCCAATTTTCAATATGCATTAAATACAAATATTAATTATGAAGTCATATCGAGTATTTTTTGTTTTTCTAGTCAGTTTTCTTTTTTAAATTAAGCCATTTTCTAAGAAGTTCATTTGCGCATTATTAACTCTTTACGGCAAACAATTCCGCACATTGAACGGAAGAATATTGTCTTGTGAATTTAAACTGAAATTTTATGAATTAAGAGTCAAAGCACTCTTAGAAACTAACGCAGCGTAAAGTAATATAAACTTGTACGTAGGTATTAATCCACTTTGATTTGATATTGGCATTTTTTGCTAAAATAAAGAACAAATTATTAAAAAAATAAACGAACATTATTAAATACAATTCAGATGATAGTGTTCACATATCTTCCAACTCCCAACGATATTAATGAATCCCACCAAAGCAAATAGAGTAAACAAAAGTATTACCATCTTTAAAACTTTGAAAGTTCAGATTCCCACAGTATTAAGATCACGCATCACTGTGACGTTATTTACACATTCCCATCATTTTAAAGTCAATTTATGTTTCATCGCTTTTTACTGATATACTTTCACAAGCCTTACTGCTCTTGTTATTTGATTTCATTTGCTTTGCAAATTCTTTTTTTTGTGTATATGTTACGGCCAAAGCCCGAAGTACGGCCAGTTCGCGAATTGGCTGGCCAATTCGCGAACTGGCCAAGAGGTTTGGCCAAAGTCCGAAATACTTGCATTTAATATTGTATTTTCTACTTTGGCTGGCCATTTCGCGAAGTGGCCGGGAATCCTTGGCCAAAGCCCGATGTGATAATCTGTACTTATAAATAAAGCTCAATGTATGTTTGTGCGTGCGTGCATGTGTTTGTGTGTTGGCGCTCTACAGTCCAAACCGTTTGATACACAGTTATCAAATTTGGCATATATATCTTGGAGGTAGGTAATGTGCACCATGGAGCGATTTTTAAAATTTTTTTAATTAAAATTCTAATTAAAAATTAAGCGTAATTTCGGCGTTTTGTTGCTATAACCAGAAAATATGACAGCACAAAATTGATTTTTGCATCAAATTATAGCTTATTTTAATTAAAGCTTCAAATTTAATTTATAAATTATGCTTAGATTAAATTATGCTAAAATTTAATCTGCACGATCACGTCAAATTAAAAAAGACAATAGCTTTTATCAACGTGTTGCCATCACATTGATAGAAGTTTAAATTAAAAAATAAATCAACTATTATTGCAAATTTAATAAACAAAATTGTAATTTTCGGCAGGTGTCTGTATAAAATGAAAAAAAAATGAAATAAAATATTTTCTGAAAAGTAAAAGGAGGAAAAGTTTTCTATGACCTTTGACAATATCTATATTATTAATTCAATAAAACAATTTAACTTACGACAAACATAGTTTAATATATTTAGGATAATCATTCTAATCAGCGACCATCAGCTGATTTGGGGCATACATTTGCTAACGAAATGGTCTAAAGGAACTAAATAATTATATTTAATATAACTTTAGTCAATAAATGTTCCGATGAATCAGGAATTTTAAATTTTTACATAGGTCCTCTGCCCTTTGAATCATATTTAACAAAATATTCTTGAGACACCAATATTTTTAATAAAAATTGTTGAACTTCAACCAACTAAATCAATCACAAACTGATTGATTTATGAAATTTTAATATCATACTTCTATAAAAACTGGTGATTTTAGACTACTTCACCGACTATCTCAATGAAGATACACTAATCCTCTGCAGGATTTCTCGACAGTGATTGGCCTGTGATTATAAAAATGTTGATTGTTCTAAAACTGATGCATAAAAACTTCATAAATCGGTCAGATTCATCGCAGAAGATATGGAAGTTTATTTATTTATTTAAAAGTTGGTGTCAAGAGTATTTCGCAGAATATGATTCCTGGGGACCAAAGGATTGTGTAAAATTTAAAATCCGTAACTTTTTCATAAGTTTATTTATTGACTGAAATAAAATAAAATATTTTTATTTGCATCGTCCTTTTGAAAGTAAGAAATTAATTTTACGATGAATCAGAGAAATTTTTGCTGAATAATTCTTTAAGATATTATATAAATTTTTCTGCAGTACACATATAATTTCACTGCCTAACGACTCTGATTTCAATTTTCATATTTAAAAAAAGACATGGTTAGCTTAAATATAAAACGCTTTTATATTGATTGCAGTTTAACATTTCCACTTTAATTTAAAGTAGAAATTTTATGGATACTGACAGAACATTAGAGAAAGCAGTACAATGAAACAGAACTGTTTAAGGCCTACATAAAAGTACGACTGAATCATATAACTACCAAAATATGAAGTTCAAAAATATTTTGCAGAAAAAGCTACTAAGAGAACAAGTTACAGTAATTGAAAATTTTAGCAATCATTAATACTGGTGAGCCGGCTGGTCGCAAAGGCGACTAGTGGTAAATAGACATTTGTTTACCACTTTTATACATTTTATACATTTATGTATAAAATATAAATAAGGACATGTTGTAATTGAAATTCGACAGATGGCGCCAACAAAGAAATGTCTTTAAATGATATTAATAACAAAACTATTTGTCCTTCATATTTTCTTTAATTAGCCTTTATTTTTGCAATTATTTTATTTATTATTTAATTATTTATTTTTGAAGCGATATTTCGGAAGACAATGTGATCTGGGATCTTTAACCTTAGGTCCATGGAGCAGAAAAAGACTAAGGATCACCCTTAAACGTAATTGAAAACTGAATACTCAGTTTGCCTTTGCATTCATACACGATAGGCAACGCCTTTGCTCAAGATATAATTCGTTCATTTTGAAGGACGCAAATCTAATCTTCACGTTGTTACAGTATATACGTTCACTGAATAATTTCTATTATGGCTTTAATATGAGAACAGAATAACACGAGATCATATTTTTATCTATTACAAGCTTATTTTTAACTCAGAGGTGTCACTTTAATTTAAACTCTTTTCTGAAACAATTGTACTTAAAAAAAACAGTACACAGAAGTACTCGTTTTTAAATACTTCATTTTTAACAGGGTGTAAAACAATCTACTCTTGATTCCTTTCTTCCTACTTTGGCCGATCGTCCCAAACCATTTCGAGAATTGGACGGCCAAAGCCCGAAATCAAGAAAAGATCGGACATTGGCCGGTAAGTTTACAGCAACGTTGGCCAGATCGCGAATTGGCCGGCCAATTCGCGAACTGGCCAATTTCGGGCTTTGGCCGTAACATATATAAGAACAAATTAATCGTAATTTCTCTTAAATTTTTATTGTAACCTTTGATTTTGTCTTAGTTAAAATCATTGAAGCTATTTTTGCCTGTTGGAATTTTGTAATGATATAGACAGAGTAAGTTTAAGAAATAACGTTTAACCAATCCAAACTGGCAGATTTTGTTGACTTATTGAATTCAGATTCAGGTGGGTGGGTTCAGCAAAATTATTCATCAAATTTCGAATACTCTCAAAATAGCCTAGCTGGCTTCAGATTGTGATCAGTGAGTTCTGGTTTTTGGAAAAAAAATTGACTTCTTTCTAAAGGGATTTTCCGAAATATTAGATAGTAGACATCTGTTTAGTATAACATGATTCAAAAATTTATTTTCGTAAAACCATTTCAATGTCTGCTACCATTTGAGCCTTTCTCCAAGATCCTTTTTAAATATATCACACAAAATTTCGAAATATTTATAAAATTTAATAACATCCATTAGGTAAAGCATATTTCTAACTAAATAATACCACGCACTAGTTGCGTGTTGCGGAGTCACTCCACACAGTATTTATTCATTAAACTGATCATATTTCATATAAATACGAATACACTGACGTTAAAAACGATCTATTCTAATTTAATCCGTCATATCTGATAATATTTGTGGATAGAAATTTTTATTATTGTTTAGAAAGATGATTTAACCCTTTCTAGGATCGTAGGAAGTATGCTTCCCACCAAATTTACCAATCTTTGTATGGAATTATGTAGGTTGGCATAAGTTCTGACATATTTTTTTAATAAGTCAGAAACTTAGATGCTTCAGTTCTTTATCTCAGACAAAATGATGTGTCTTGATTTTCTAATTAATTATTAATTAACCACATTAATTAATTAAATAAATTAAATTTATCTAATAAGCTAAATGAATCCCTTTTCTTATTCTAATGTCAAGCCTAAAAATATTTTAATATAATATGACTAGAAAAAAATGGCCCTTTAAAGGGTTAACTTAAAAACCTGAGGTCCTTAATTCTAGAGAAAGTGAGAATTCCATTCAATATCCAAAATTTTTCGGACAGTGATCAGAAACTTCAACTTTAGATGTCTAGCCTCATACATGTCCCTCCCACGTTATAGGAAAGTGGACCAAAATCATCTCCCATGCTTTAAATCGTCGGCAACAGCCATGTATGGAGTTGCCCGCTTCACAGTATTATTCAATTCTCTCTCATTTCGATATAAAATTTATTACAAACAAATGTTTAAAAATCAATTTCCATTTCTTAATGCAATGAATTGATGTCAAAAATTCAAATTAATCTAATATATCATTCCTTAACACATACAGTTTTGAAAAAACATCATAGTTATATTCCAGCATAGAATCTATAGAGCCCTTGATAACGAACACCTCATAAATTTTTCATCAAATTCCAGTAGAGCTATATGCTTAAAATACAGCTTCATCTGCAATTATTTTTAGAAATACTTTTATGAATTATTTTAGAAATTCATTTATGAATTATTTTCTTTGCAGAAAATATTTAGAAAATTTTACTTTAATCACAGATAGAGCAACACTTTATAAAAATTTGGTATCTTTTTGCATCAAATAAGAATATTAATTGCCACATTGCATTGATTGTTAAGTTTGTTATAAGTAAGTAACAAAAAATTTTTACACATCCTCAAATTTAGATTATTAATAATATGTATTAATATCATCTTGACTTAAAAATATGATTAGAAATAAATTCGAAAGAAAATCTATTCCAAATCCCAATCACAAAAGAATGATTTCATTGCAATGTAAAAATGATTTCTATTTCTATTTACTGATATCATCAATAATAACTGCAATTTGAAATAAGGAAAATATCTTTATTTAAATACTTTATATCAAAAATGTGGAATTTTTATCAAGATATGATTTTTGAATCATTTATTTGTCTAAAATATTATTTTTTGTTTATTTCATAACTTTATTTTTTGCATTATATAATCTACAAAAAGACATTCGATTTACTAATAAGAAAGTTTATACATAATATGTACAATAATCGCATAATATGTACAATAATTTGGCAGACATTAACGAATGTTAAATACATATTAAACCCTGATCAAGAAGTAATCACGCATTATATTAGATGCCTTAAAATAAAGCTAAATGAAAAAAAAATTCTAATTCTATAAATAAATAGAATTCAATCAGTCAATAATAAATCAACAAATAAATCAAATGTTCAACCAGAAAATTAATAAATTCTCTTCAAAAATAATTCATATTTTAACGCCTTCATTTTTATTACGAAGTTCTTCGTTCATTTCTTTTAACTTTGAAACTCGAATTTGATTGAGAAACATTTTACGGTTCTTTCATTTTGTGTTCAACAAATGTTTCTGTTTATCGAAAGCCTGTTATAGCTTAATTCGATAATAACACTTTTATGAATGTCAGGAAAGATGATGACAATAATAATCCGTTATTGTCCGCCTATCAAAAGGCAAGTTATATTGTTGAGCCATTGTGTCTATTTTTATAAACTGAAATAAGCGTTCTTTCCTCTAAAATAACCAAACGATAAATCTCAGCTCTCTTTCAACTGCGGCAATAAAAGTCGTTTGCTATTTTGATGCACACTGACCTGTCATTTACAATCAGTTTCCTGTTTTACAGTCGTTTATATTTTCTGGGAGTATGGTGAATTTCTATGCCCAAAATTGCAGGAAATCCTTGTCTTTAAACATTGATAGAAGAATGTGAAATAAGAAGACTCATCTTTCCTCGAGACATCCCCAGATTTTCGATTATCGCACGAGCAGAAGGGAGATTCATGCAAACTTCCTTATTAATAAAAAATAAATCGAACAGAACCAGTTGTGATGTAGATGATAGTTTACGCATGTTATTTTACGCCTCTGTAAGTGAAATCGCGTGTTGGCGTGATTCGAAAATTATCGTTTTAGACAGGTGGTTTGAAACTTCTTTTTCTTGTTACTCCATTTTTATTTTCGAACTAATTCGGCTCCATTTTTGTTTTTATAATTAAATAAGTGACCTGATGAATAATAATAATTCTTTTGTTAACAGGGCGGAGAATCATCGTCAATATATTTCACTATAGAACATGTTTTTGTTCTAAGAGTTACTGAGTAAAATACTTTATTGAATGTTCTGATATTAAATGCCTTATACGTAATGAAGTTTATCTGGTTATATTTTCATTTTTATCAGAAAATTATCTCTTGAAATGTTCTTCCATAATAAATAGAAGTAAGTGTATGATTGCATTGAATGTTGTTAACATGTCTAAATGGCAATTTTCAATTCTATATGCTTAAATAATGCAATTTCTGACTTGCTGTACAGTGGTTTTATGCTTAAACTTTATTCTTGCCTAGTTTATTTTTGCTCCAGTATCCAATATTCTTTGATATATTGTTATTTCAAATATCAGGAGTTTTTAAATACTTTATTTAAAAGACCCATGCAATTTTATTATTTATTTTAACAGTAAATAAAGACAAAATTTTTATGCAACTTTTATTAGATATTTAAACAAAAGTTTAAAATAATATAAATGCGAAATTAAAATTACACAGTAACATTTCTAAATTGTTTACTCTCCTAAATAAAAAGATATATATTTGAAAAACTAATATGAATTCAATAAAATCACCGCTCTTCGGAGTATGAGTTCCAGTTGCCACAAATATAAAAATAATAATCCTCAATTAATAAAATTTTTAATTTTTCATATAAACAAGAAAAATATGCAATATTTATAATTACTAAACGGTGAAACTTAAACACATTAATATTAATGTAAAAGAAAAACGTAATTAATGTTTCATAATTTTCTTTGCTTTAATTTCAAAATATTTATTTGTTATTTCACTTAAATTTCAGGTTTCTAAAAATTCATTTTTTGTGGAAAACTATATTTTTTTTGCTAATAATCACGAAGAATTTTTTTCGTTTCACTGAAAGATATTTCTCACAGAAGAATATAATTATATGAATTATCCTTTCTGTCATGCATAACTATATAATATATACTAAACCAAAAGAAAATTTAAAAATTTAATGTTTTTTTTTATTATTCTCAGATGAATAGCAAATGATTAAATAAACTCGCAAGATTTTCGTCTTTAAATGTTCTATTATATCTATTATATTACTATTTATTTTTAATGCATATAACTATTATTTATAGCTATATATTTTGTGAATGTAAATGTTCATTCTAAAGTGTGTTTTAGAGTGTGCATTTGAGAAGTGAGAAGTAAGGACTTGAAAAAAAGTAAATGAATCTGCAAATTGGATTTTTAGAATATTCTTGGAACCACCCTTCCTTCTTCATGAGAGTTGATTCAGAAAAATTTCAAGAAAATAAAAAAATATTTTTTTTTAATTTCTAAAATTTCACAATTCAGCATGAAATTTCTTTAAAAATTCCAATGTTTTTCTATAGAATTTGTGCATTATGATGACAATATCATAACGTTATTATTGGACATATATTTCTAAATGAGTTGCTGGTCAAGGAAACGTCAAATTTGCTTCTTTCAGTCCACTTAAATCCAAAGAATGTTATTTAATTTCAGCAAGTCGGAAAAATTTGGATTTCTTTAGGTATAATAGTTATTTAACATATTTCCTTTTTATAGCCTCATGTCCTCTGACATATTGTTAGCGGTGCGGGGGGGATATTTTCTTAAATGAATAAAATAAAACTGCAGTGAAGTTTAATACATAAATGGAATTGTTAGATAAAAGGATGGAAAATTGCAATATAGTCTACAAAAGAAGTGATAAAGACTTTTGAGGAAAAAATGAGTTTTTATTTTTTGCTTTATAGATAACATAACATAAAGTTAAAAAAGATTCTTTATAAAGCTCATTAAACCTTATTATATTTTGAAAAAATGTAGGATATCGAATAATTATTTATATTTTTATCTAAAGTTGTATCACGGAGGAAAATTCATTTGGGATATGAATTACATCAATTGCATGATATGCAAATGCATTATGCATGTTTGCATATATAACATATTTCTGCATTCTTCAAACTCAAACTTAAATCAATATGCCTTACGAATCAGCAATGCAATTAAACCCTGGAATGTTTTTTTAAACTATTGTTTAAATAATGAACATGAAAATTAAAAACAAATTAATTGAATTTAGTTCCTTTCCTTAAAATTTATAAACTCGGTAACTGGAAAGCAATGAATATCTGTGGACAATAATTTTATAATTATAAAAATAATTGACTTGCCTTTTCTATGGTTTGTAATGCATTTATTATTTTACAGTCCAAGCAACCTAAGGCATAAAACAACAATTAACTAAAGGGAAAACTTCAAAGAAAAAAAAATCACTTTTCCATCTCTTTGAATCTTACATGTCTTCCTTTGACTGGCAATTACGTTCATTTTGTGACGGAAGACAACGTTTCCTTTTACTTATTTTTCTTTCATAACTGACCTACTTCAACTTTACCATACCAGCGCTGATTGTAACCTAATTGGGAGCCATCTTCACGACGACTAGATTGCTTCAATCATTTTAACAAATGTGTGAGGAAAAACGGAAAGAAACAAGAAGAAAACAAGATGATCCCAGGTCCACTTTCGGTTTTCATTTCTTGTATTACTTAAACTGAACGACCTGTTTTCGAACACCTTAATAGTATTCCTCAACCGTTGTCTCATCTTCTTTTGCAACACATCAAATGCATCGGTGAGATATTGATTCCGGTTCAGTGTGGTTGGATATCGTGCACCCACTTGCGATCATTTCATAAATGCTAATTCTTCCATAATGGCATTTTTCGTATCTGAATGTGGTTGCAAACGATTTGTATTATTCATCGCAATAGTTTGTGGTGAACTCTTCTGGATTGCCATGACCGACCTGTATAATGTGACACAATAATAAGCATTACAATGATTATATATTAATATATCGTGTCGTTTTCCAATGTTACTTCTTACATACACCGTCATCGTATGATTTCTTCTTTAAGAAATAATTTATTTAGAGTTTAGTAATGCTTAGCAACAAGGATTGATTTGTATGATTTCACCAACTACGGAGACAGTTGTTCTTGCGAAACAGAGTCAATTGATTACAAAATTGTATGTACAGAAAGATCGGGATAGTAGTATGATAAAAACACTTGGGTAAGCAGGGGGGAATCTCTGCACAATTTTTTGAAATAAGAATTGAATGCGAAGATTTGAATAAACATAATCAGAGCATGAACTAGCTGTGTTTGATCTTTTAGCGAATATACAGTGTCTCTCAAAAGTGATGGGACACTTGTGCTTTACAAAAGGAAACTGTAATAAAATAAATTAAAAAAACGTACAATTTTTTTGTGGGTGTGTTTCCTACTTACATTTAGTAACAATTATAACATAACATACATTTTGTCAAAATATTAAAATATAATTTAATAAAAATGCAATTGTTTAGAACGGAGCAAAAAATAGCTCACATAAGTGATGGGACACCATTAGATATGCAGCAAAAATCGTCTGAAATAAGCAATAAAAATATTTTTTGGTGGTTTTATTTTTACTCAAAAGCAATTGGCAATAATTTATAAAATCGTCTGCAGTATTTCTCAAATTTGTTTTGGAATTTTTGTGTTTTTTAGCTCTGTGCAGCCATGAATGCTAAACGAAAAGAAACTTCGCCTCAAATTCGAAAATTAGTTATTAATTTGCATATTGAACGTGGAAAAATCTGTCAGAAAAACTGCTGAAACAGTTAGCTTGAGTCATTCAACAGTTTTCAATATCATTAAACGATATAAAAAGAATCATATTATTCAGGATAAAAGAAGACCTAGCCGACCACCAAAGCTATCCAATGGAATAAAGCGAATTATCGTTCGAAATATTAAAAAAAAAATCCAAGAAAGAGTGCTCCTAAAGTTGCTGCTGATTTACAAGCATTATATGGAATCATTGTTAATCCTGAGACTATTAGAAGGGTAATTCGATCTGCTGGATATCACGGTAGAGTAGTCAGGAAAGAAATCTTCGTAAGTGAAAAGAATAGAAAACTCAGACTAGTTTTCCCAAAATCCAACATAAATAAGAATTCTGATTACTGGAAGAAAGTTATATTTGCTGATGAGAGTAAATTTAATATATTTGGTTCTGACAGTAGAATCTTGGTGTGGAGATAACCCAGGGAAGAATTTCGCAAACAGAACTTGCTGCCAACAGTAAAACATGGTAGAGGAGGAGTTATGGTATGGGGGTGTATGTCGTCCGCTGGGGTTGGTAATATTGTTTTTATTGACAGTATAATGGATCAAAACAAGTATATTGACATTTTAAAGCACAATTTGAAATCTTCAGCACGAAAATTGAACCTTCATAGCGATTTTAAATTCTACCAGGACAATGACCCCAAGCACATTGCTTTGAACGTTAGACTCTGCTGCTGTATAGCTGTCCTAAAATAATAAAAACACCACCACAATCTCCAGACTTAAATCCCATAGAGAATATTTGGCAAGAATTGGAATCAAGAATTCGCAAACACACTATTTCTTCAATACAACAATTAAAATAGGTGCTTCAAGAAGAATGGAATAAAATCACTCCAGAAATCACAAAAAAATTAATCGAATCCGTCCTAAGAAGATTAAATCATGTTTTAAAAATAAAAGGAAATCCAACAAAATATTAAAACCTTTTAAAAAGTAAAATTTTTGGATAAATATTTGATGGGAAAGTAAGTGTCCCATCACTTATGTGAGCCATTTTTTGCTCCGTTCTAAACAATTGTATTTTTATTAAATTAACAATCTGAACTATTGTTAGTTTAATAAAACTCTATTATCTGAACAATAATATTGGTATTATTGTGAAACTGGAAATAATAAAATTTAAATCAAATATGAGGTAACCAAATTGCATTGTGTACATAAAAATAGGAAAAATTCTGCAAAATATTACAGTTTCGACTTGTGTACATTCTACAAAATATGATGATAATTTTCTCGCTATCTCAGAAGGGTTTTGTCTAGAGATTCAATAAGGAAATTCAAAGTACAAAAATAATGCGCTTTTTTTTTTTTTGTCAAATTATATGTCATATGTTAATGTTGCATAAAATTAAAACAAATCGTAAAATGGAACAAAATACAAGACAAATATGTTCTGAAATATTTATAGAAAAGACTACTACAAATTTTACTACAAAATGTAAGTCGATGAACATAATATATTTTGAAATGTTTAAAAAACGGCTAAATATAGAGGAATACTGCATCAAACTGAACACTGTGAACATAAAAATACATAAAACAAAAACTGAAATGCTTTTAAAAACCTTTCAATATTTTAAGATGAAGTGAAAATATTTTTCATGCGACAGTATTTTCTAACAACATTGTCGACAAACATAAGAATTTCACCAAATTAGCTAAAATTCCGTGAAATTACCAAAAATTCACATGTACATTTTCAAGCTATATATTATATTTGTATCAAATTTGCAAACCATTCATTGTGGAATTCCAAAAATCAAACGCGTACACGTAATTGTTATTATTATTATTATTGGAGATAACTAAAGCGATTCTATATTAATTTCGAGTAGATTTAAGTTATACAATATTTTTTCTAATAAATCACAGATCGAAATCGCAATTCCAATTAGTTTATTATCCGGTTGTTTTTGGCTTTCGGTGTTAATTCATATTTCGTTTTCCTTTCATTGAATATTCAAGTGAGAATATGTAAGAATCCTGGGCATATGCTTTTAATAATATATTCCATCAATGTGTTACGTTTGTCTTATGTATCAACCACCTTTGTAATTCTTTTAACAGTCGAAATTGATTTATAAAAGCAATTCTATTCTCCTTTCCGGTGTCACTAATAAAGCTCGGTTATAATTCAAACATAATTAAAGTTCTAAAAAAGAGTTTTGAATGAAGAAAAATTACTCTTTTTATACCAAAGATGCTTTATGCAATTGCATAAACAAATATGTCCATTTTCTCATAAAATCATATGATTATTTTTTTCAGTGACCGAAACTATTTATTTCATTGTACATACGTACTGAGAGTTTTACATATCACTCAACTCTTTGTCTGCTTTAGAAATATGAATTCCATTCGTAATTTTATGTTTGCTTTGCACAAAGATCCCTCAAAGATTTTTAGTTCTATACGAAATAATTTTATCTATGTATATATTCGTAGATTTTTTAATTAAATAATATCCAGCACATTCATCATTCCATATGTTTTAATCATGAAATATCTTTCTCACGTTCGTGACAGGTTTTCCATTTGTCCAGTTTTCGAAACCTTTACGGCTTTCTCATGCAGTGTTCGATTTCTCAGAGAGATTCAGTGTTTCTGGTACTGCGTAGAACTTGTTCTATTTCTCTAAAACCATTCCTCAAGAAGTGATGTATTGATGATGTTTTAAGATATTTTCTCAAGAAAGCATTGTATATTACGTCAGTACTATATTTTAGGAGTCAAAATATTGTCATCTTTTTAGTACACCCTGAGATTCATCATGATCATTAAATTTGTGATAGTGATATGTGTTCGTGTTTATATGTTGAAAATAAAGTAAATAAAATCTTGTACTATGGGATTTGTTACAAGCTCTTTAAACAGAACCAATGCATAGTTATATGGATATATAGATATAGTGGCACCGCTTAATATGATCACGATTAGTGTTATTATATTCTTTATGTTGTCAAATTCCTTTGCTACCAAATGGTAAATTCGAAAATGTTCGTTTAGTGTGATGATTGCATTATTTAGTATTATCGGTTTTGAAGTAGATAATTGACTAATCCTTCATTTTTAATCAGCGTTTATTATTGATATTCGTGGGATTTCTTTCTTCCTTAGAAAAGAAATAAGGAAGAATTCTTTTTCCCCCATGTAATAAGGATCACATTCTTTTGCCTGGACTTGAGTGGTCTACGTTGATTTAAAAGACAGCTAAGCTGCGAAACCAAGTTTGAAATCTGTTGAAGTCGTAACCATTTGTTTCTTGAGATTCTGATTACGATAGCAAAATTTATAAAACAAAAAAGGTTATTTCGAATTTTAAAAACAAAATTGAAATTCATAACATGCATAAAAGTTTTTCTACGATGAATTAACACAACGTTGCGGTATATTTGAAAATTTCTTAACTTCTCCTTTGGAAAAGTTTGAAAAATTATGAGCTTTTAGTGAGAAAGTGTAAGCATTGATAATTATGATAGGAATAAACCTATTGTTGAAAAAAACCTTGCAACAAATGCAGGCATGAGTAACGCATTTGTTATTTTGAAACCCGGCAGGCAGCATCGTTCAATAAATCTTAAAAAACAAATATTAACAATAAGTGAATAGTTGAGGAACACTTGTTAAAAAACAATGGTCAAATGTTTTTAATTCTTGTTTTTGAAAAAAATTAGAAATTATCAAGAAGTAAGTGCCTTCCTTTTTTTTAATCTTTCCTGTGATATGATTAAAATGTAACTGCTTTTTATCCATTTTGGTTACCGTTAATATTTTGTTTGTGTTATCAAAATTCTTAAGTCCAGAAATGGTCACATTAAGTTATCTCTAATGCATTGGATAGCATAATTATTTTTTTATCTTTTAACTGTTCACTATTAAAAAGTATTCTGTTTCTAAAGAAATAAGCAGAAAAATTTTTTTAAAAAATCAAAATTAACTTTTAAAAAAAATAATTGCTTTAAATTACAATAACAATTAAGAAGATTTTAAAAATTTCCATTCATATACAATTTTATGTTTCCATTTTTATGCATTTAAGATTAATATTTTTTTTTTTCGTAAAAAGTCTTGTTGCTTTAAATTAGACAGACAACTTTGTGATTTGAAGCATGAGAAATCTACGAAAAGAGAAAGATTGAAAACAATGCTAAAATTATTTTTTTTAAAAGAAGAAGAATACAGAGTTTTAAATTTAAAATTTATCAAATTCAATGTACTTGAGTAACGCTGAATAGAAATGCGATTCTGTTTGTTTTAAAGCGAAAAAACAATAAAATAAACTCGGAATCTGAGTTTTACCGAAAATATTCCATCCGCTTCGAATATCAAAGGGATATATTCCACGAGAAAATTTCATATTTCGGAATGATAACGATCAACTTCTATCAGACAGAATCTTTTCACAGACGATTTCCTGAGTTGTCAGTTTTGATGCCAGATATTGCTCGTTATTGTTAGCCCACGGAACTTTCTTCCTTCCCGCCCTGCACGAAACATGAGTTCTCAAAATAACCTTTAAATAAATTTTAAAAAACGAAAAAGATTGACCTTTATTCGCTTGTGGTATTCTATTTTCCCGGAAAGTTCTTTTAGAAACTTGGCCTCTTTATAGCGATTTTATTTTCAGTTAAATAAAGGTCTCCACAGAACAAAAATGGAATGCTTTATGCCGCTCGTAAAATCAAAGAAAGCTTTTAAAGCGTGCCCATCTTTTATTCAGTATCATCAAGTTAAGTATTTGGCAACGGATGACTAAGGTTTATTTGTAGGTACAGTTTATTCGAATTCGAATTCGTCTTTGGCTTTCTGTATGGTAAAAAAGTACCAAAAATAGAGTATGTATTCAAGTGATACAAAATATTTCATCATTAAAATTAATAATGCGTTAAACATTTTCAAATGACGACTAAGAATGAAGGCTTAAAAATTTTTTCATGATAAAAATATATTAACAAATATTGTTGAAAATTATTCACATTACTTTGATATATTAATAGAAGTCATAATTACAGGATTTATGTTATAAATTAAGGAAATAAACTACAAAATTGTATTTTTAGCAAGCATTTTATTTTAGAATGATTGTTTTAAGCAAAGGTCTTTACATAACTTTTCATCATAGAAAAATGTAAGGAAGGCTACCATATTATATTCCTCCAATAAAATCATATAACTTCCCGTAACATTTTTTTTTTCATAATTATTTCCCAAAATAAACTAAGTTATATACTTCCATTGTGACATGAAGCCTTATTTTCTAAATAATAAATTAAAACAATAGTTTGTTATTTCTCACAAATTGTTAATCATCTAATATAGTTTTGTTTATAAACTCTTTCTCCGTTGATAATGAAATAGACTTGAATAAAACAGATTTAACTTCAAACATATAATAATATCGAATCAAAATCAAACGTGTAAAATGGATTTTATTCATGCTAATATTAAAATAATATTAATGGAATAATAAATAGACTAACTTAATAATAAACTTGATCAAACTTTTAATAGTAGGTGTCAAAAAGGAAATTATTGACTGATTTATTTAAAGGTTTTGAAAAATTCGTATTTTTTTTTCCTAAATAAATGTATCAGATAGCAAAAATGCATTTTTCTAAGATTTCGATTCAGAAAAAATGTTACGTACATTTGTACAGTACGTAATGTTTTGTGAGAGAACCAGATTGCTCCTGCATGACTCGGACCTTAATACTATTCGTGTTAAAACTGTTGAATTTTTTAGTTTCCTAACTTGGATATCCCACAGTTTTCGTTCTTGAATTCTTTCGCGGGATTCGAAAAATCATTAACTGCTCCTTTTGTTTTCCAACAGCTGTTTTTATATCATCGCTATCAGCATTCTTTTGTGCCAATTTTTACGGATGGCTCGAAATATTGGCCGTGTCGGTTGTGGAATAGTTCTTACAACTGACACATTGAGCTATCGTCTTCACAATTGCTACTCGGTTTTTACTGCTGAGTTAGTGGCAATTTTCTGTACTCTTCAAAAAATTTCAACCTCTACTCAGTGTAAATTTATTATCTATACCGATAGCATGAGTACTTTGGAGACACTTTCGCACTACAGCATTCGGATGCATCCGATTGCGATTAAAATTTTATTCCATTTACGACTTTTAAAAAATGTTGACTTGCACATTATTTTCTGTTGAGTACCGAGTCATGTTGGCATCTTGTGAAATGAGAAGGCGGATTTGGTGGCAAAATCTGCAACTACCTTTTTAAGTATAGGACTACCCTTTAGTGACATTAAAAGGTCGATCTATCATTATATTTGTTCTAACTGGCAAATGTCATGTGATCTGCAGATACAAAATAAATTACATTAACATTGTTTCTTGGCCTGTTCATCCTATACGTGAGATGGATGTAAAATTGACTCGTCTCCGTATAGGGCATACGCGCTTCATCCACAAACATCTCATATTCGGGGAAAATGCTCCTATATGCAACAGCGGCTATTTCCATTTTGCTGTTCTTCATGTCTTGATTGAATGTGCTGCTTTTAATTCTTATCGTGCTCACTTTTTTACCTCGTCTTCAATATTACACGACTTGGTGGGTGAAAAATACCACCGAAATATTTTTAAATTCTTAAGAGCTATTTGCTTTTTTACGTGCATATAGTTATTATTATTATTATTATTATTCTATTTGTGTTGAACATTCCTTATTGTGTTCTTGTACATAGTATCATTGTTTAAAATTTTCATGAATCATTGTTTAAAATGTTCAGACTCTAAAATAGTTTTTTACATTATACTTACACAATTTTATCTCTACACATCTGTGCTAATTTAACAAATGTTTTAAATATAATTTTATACTTTTACCATTTTATTGGCGAGTATAGCTAAATATGGCTTTTGTGCCTATAAACCACACAAATCCTATCCATCCAAACAATACGTAATGATTCCTCTTAATTTTAAGACGTAACTTGTGTATTGCCGTGATATCTGAACTAGTCAAACAGTAAAATCTAACATTTACCAGAATTTATCAGTCCTAAGTATAATTAAAATTATGTTATAACTGTATATGTACTATTCCATTTAGTATCTTATTTTTTCTGTAAAATACGAGGATTATTATTTCAATCACCAATTGATTATTAAAAAGGAAAAGACTCAAATGACTTTATCACCATCTGTAATGTACAAATGAGATTACTTTCGATATAATCGCCAAGAAGATTCGGATATTTTTCAAATCAGTTGAACAGATTTCCGAACCGTTCTTCGATGAATATTACCACCAATGATGTGAGATAGTCTTCACCTTTCTTTTTGAAACTTCTCTCCTTAGTCAGAAAATTTGGCTTCCAAGTCACTAGTTCAATTCAGGGAAGATAAGAATATTACTCAGCTTTACTTGACATTCTTGGTGATTACAGATAAGAATGCCAGTCTGTTGCAACAACAGATCTTGTTAATGAATTTATCACATAATGAGATGGGGGTTGATTACATGGAAAAAAGGAGGGAGCTGGAAACCCAGGCAACGAATTGACCACAAGCCTTTCTTTCTTTCACCACAGAATATCCCTGAACTTGAAATCCCTGTAGGTTGAAAGGATATACGTGGAAAGATTTATTAAGAAGAGAATATTTTTTTTACATGCGGTAAACACAAAAAAAATAACTATATACAATACAATGATGATAAAGGGAGTGTTCGATGGAGAATATGAGTTGAGAAATTCTGTTGAAGTTAATATTTCCTGGAGAAGGGCTTGATTGAGGTAAAAGACAAAAAATTATTCAGGGCTTGGGTCTGGGTACATCAATTTCTTGTTGCCTTGCTGGAACTGCACAAGATTTCTAATTTTGAACATGGACATCTTGTTTCCCATAATGCTGATCCACCAGATGTGTTCGAGGTATGGGTGGGTTTGTTAAGATGGAAAGATGTGGTGAGAGGGCAGCTAGTGGCATAATGAAAGAGATCGCCTACTTCACAGCAGCCACATTGAATATTAAATCGCTTGAAGTACGAAGGGACAGGACCATGACCAGTTGCAATGATAATATCTTGCCTTTCCAAGATGTTGGGTTAAAGGAGACTTTGGAGATAAGTCGGTAAATGTTTCTACCAGTTGAGCCCTTGTCCCATTCTTCTTACCATCGCTGTAGGGCTCAATTTATTTTGTATATTTTTAAGAGGGCCTCTCGGAGCTGGGTATTGAATGGGAAGAAATGTCCTGTTCGGCTAAGGAATCTGCAGCCTCGCTGCCTGAATTGAGACTTAATAGGCTGAATGTTTAGAATGGTTGAACATTTTTGCTCCAGATTCTTTTTTTAAAAATTCAAAGAAATCCCAGACTAATGGAAAGCTTCAAACAAGCATTAAAACCCCTCTCGTATAATTGGGTTAAATGTTTTTCTAAAAAGGGATCGAAAACTTGGTCCATCGATATGACAAATGCCTTCATGGGTATTATATCGAAAAATAACTATGTTTGTCCGTAACTTCCGGTAATAAATTTATTCTGTTTTTTTATATCAATCTTTTTTTTTCTTATAGCCATCGAAGCTTGAATAAAAAGCCTCTCATAGCTTTTCAGTTATTAATCTTGAATCCTTGCCTTGTTTTCAAAATTTATTTCATATTACTTGAAATTTACAATAAGTCATCGCTACAAAATGGTATAACTCACATTTATATTACAACTCACACTTTCATTAAGATTTTAATATTACATTATTAAAATATACCAATTTTCTGTAGTAATCTTGTCATGATTCGACAAATCTTCTCATTTTATGAAATGCTCGATGCCTTTTGCTTATGAGTTAGCTTCATTTATACATCCCTAATTTGAATATCTTCACAGCTTATCTTTTTAAGTCAATGATTCAAATAAAATTATTAGCTAATTTCATGTCAGAAATGAAGTCCCTGGAATTAAAATATTATAATAAAATGAAGAAATAACTAGAAATGAAACTTATTTACCACGAAATTGTAAAAGCCTATAAACTTTTAAACCAAAATATTTTTATTAAAAAGAATATAAAAGATAATTTCAAAAATTGATGGATTTGAAAGCTTGGTGCTAGAAGTACTCAAGAAAGTATTTCTCAAATTAAATGTATGCATCTTCCTCTACATTTCATGAAGATGGTAATATACTAAATAAATATGCAATGAATAATTTAAAATAACTCAAGTTATATATAGAAGTTTTTATTTGTTTAAAATTCTATAAGATATAAAGAATTTCACAAGAAGTGATATAATTATCATTTGAAATATCATCAGTAGATTTAGCATATCTATACAATACAGGACAATAAATTAAGAAGATACGCATTTTTTTTATTAATTTTCCTAACTATATAAAAAGAATATAACGATAACTAAAAAAATGAATATCCAATACAAAATTATTTCCTTGTAAGGATTAGAATATTAAAAGAATAAAAGCCTACAGCTTATTTTCATATTCTGTCTTAATAACGATTTTTTTTTCATGTGAAAACAATTTCATTTTTGAACTACTTTTATTTCAGCTTTTAAATTCATGTGCTATAAAGAGTTCAAACTAATGCGATAAAGTCAACAATTACAGTATGATTGAGAAAGTGTAGGTGATGATTTAATTTAGTTTAGTTTAGTTATATTAAGGTCCCGTTTTAAAGCAACACTAGGGATATTTTGGGATGGACCTCGTGATTTTGAAGATGATGAGGAAGACACCTGAGCTGGCACCTCCTATCCAAACATCCAAATCACACCAGTGAGAGGACGTTTGGCCCCGACGGATTTAACGTGCACCAGACCAGCTTACACGACAGTGTTTCGGTGAAATCTGGTCTCGAACTTGAAACACTAAGTTTTCCAAGCCGATACCTGGCCATCGTGGTCTATAAGTGATGAAAGAGAGCGAAGTAATAGTTATTGAAATATGAAACAATCTCAAATGTTCCTAATTCATAAATTAGGCTTATTTAATTTCTCCCGTTCTTTTATTTTGATAAATAGTTCTCTGTCAACAATGCAGGATTGTTTAACAGAAAATAAAATTTATAATATGCTAAGCATATTTTAAAAGCTCTTGATTCGTATTTGCTTATAGTAAATCTTTCTCTCATCGTAATATTTTTAAAATATGAATGAAAACTTTTTTTTCTGTAACATAATATAATGTATCTGTAACATAATATTTTCTGAAAACATAATATAATGTTGAAATTTATTTTTTAACTGTGTACTTTCCCACAGCAATCGTTTCATGTAAAAGTCTCCGTCTATCCTCTATCAAAGGTAAAATATTTTGATTTTTTACGTATACATTATTTCTATGAGCTTCGTGGTGGAAGTGATGGTCTTTCATTTCATACCTGTAAAGAAAAGGAATTGCATATAGAAAATTTAGAAAAACATAAAGTTATTCCTCAAAAAATATAGAACACATTAATGTTTCAGTAGAAAACTAGTTTATTTGTGACATTGTCTGCTCACACCGGGGCGCACCTCAGAAATAAGGACGAGAAGCTACCAGTATAGTGGTTGATTCTAGCCACCCTGATGGGTACAAAAATATTGGAGATCCGCTACCTCTTATCGATGATGGAAATAATTACCACCGAAAGTATTGTACTATGGCCAGTGTTCCGGTGGTCCGATCATTTAAACTTTTCCGCAGGCCACCTCACCGGACGTGCCTCAAAAATGAGGACGAGAAGCTTCCGGAATGGTGGTTGATTCTCACCACCTTGGTCGGTACAGAAGTGGTGGTGTTGGTGATGGGGGTGGCTCCTCTTATCGCTGACGGGACATACTTCCTAAGGGAAGAGTTGTACCGTGGCCGGTGATGACCTTTAAAACTCACCCATAGTTCCCACCAGTGTTGCTGTCGCTGGGTCGTTCTGAGTCGCCGGTCATTAAGTCTTTTCCGGATACTTTAGGGTTGGTCAAAATAGCGGCTTATGGTATGATTATTACATAGTTTGTTATGCGTTGGTTATATCCAGAACGTATACGTTGATACATTGGAAATTTCCAGGACAAAAAAATATATTCTAGTCTGTGATATCATTCTCTTTTTAATTTTCTTTATAGTGCCAAATAGAACAAATTAATTTTAAGTTAATTTTATTTTATGTTGTTTCCAAGCTCTAATATAATAGTCATTATGAGAGGAATTCTGAAGGTTAAATTTTATTATTATTTTCTAAAAATTATGTATAAAAATTTATGTGTTCTAATTCTCAATAAACTTACCATTTTAAAGAGAAATTGTATAATTTTTAAGGAAAAAAAATTGCTAAATGTACAAACTAAGTAAAATTTTTAAGTAAAAAAAATAATAATAAATGTACGTAAAATAAGAGTAGAGAAGTGAGAAGTGTGAAAGACGAAAAAGCTAATTATTAAATATACTTTGAAATCAGAAAGCAGGTGAGGGCGGGAGGGGGAGAATCATATAAAATTTTGATTTTAGGCGCTTCACACTAATATTTAAGTCATCCTCTTTTTATCTGATAGAAATTTCAATATCTTATAATAAATAAATAAAATATTATACTTTTATTTTAAATTGTTATTATCATTATTTACGTACTGGAACTTTTTTATTATTTTAGACGGAATTCAGTGTAATCCCAATGCAGCTGTATCCAATACCACGTACTAAGTTCCATTTATTTATCTTTTTGAATTATTACATTTACATTCATGCGAAAATACAGATCTATAGATGGTCAACCCATTGACAGTTTCAATTCAAAGTCTGATAAAATCTATATTTTATTTGCTGAACTTGCGATCTAAATTTTATTTATCTATATCTTTGCGTTATGTAACCATCGAGTTCACGTATATTCGAACATCTAGACAGACAGACAAACTTCCTTTGTATTCGCATTCTGATTAAGATTCGTAACTCATATGCCAAATTTTATACAATTTCGAGTTACTTTGTGCACAAACACATAGATAGATATATTGCTAAATGAAATTGCACAGTGAGAAATATAATGATGGATTTATAAGGTGAATGCTTTTTTAAGAGGGACAGGAGTTTTTTAACATCTTTTTAACTTATAAGATTTTAACTTTTTCTCTTTAAATGTAATGTTGTTTGTCCATTATATTTTTAGAGTTATAAAGAGAGCGTGTGAATCTGATTTTTAGATTCGTAAGTTGTTTTGAAACATACATAAAATTTTTTAAAAAATGTGCTTTTATTATAAAATACAGAAACTCTCACTAAATTCTCGTGAAAGTATCAGTATTAATATATATAATATTTTTTTTATTTATTTCATCCTAAAATAAAGTAAAATAAATTTTATGTATTTTATTTTTAAATGCAAGTCAAACATTGACGCAAATTTCTGCTTCAAATACTTTCAGGACTTTTACAGAAATTTTATTGAGTTTGGAAAATTATCTGCTGTTCTATAAATAAAAATAAAAATATTTTTTTTTCTTTCCTTTCCCTACTTTTTTGCAAAAGATATTGGTTTAAAAAAAGGGAATTATTTCTATAAGGCAATAAAATATCTTTTCACATTCAGTGGAGAAAATATTGCATTTTCCCACATTTAAAAGGATATCGAATAATATATATATACATATCCATATTTAATATCTAATTAGAATTTAATATATTGATAACGAAAGAAATGTCAAAAATGAACATGTAATGTTTAATTCAGAAAAAGACGAAGTACAGAAAATGGATTTGAGGTTGAACCAGTACGAAACCTATACGTATATCTAGTATTATAATTAGTACCTAGTATCATATCTAGCATCCTTATATTTAGAAACACAACTAAGGAAATTTTGAAAAAAATTATATTTATCTTCTAGTCAAACTTTAAAATTATGTGCAAATTTATTAATTAAATTTTTGGTTAAATTACTTAAGAAAAAGTTACTTTTTCAACAAAAATTAGCTACTTTTAGTTGAATGCGACAAACGCAGGATTTTATAATAACCACTGCAAGCTATTCCAAAGTTTTTTTACAGAAAGCTATCTTTTTTTTAACCTTTGCAAAGCTGAATCAACTTCGTTAGACAAAAAGATACTTATCCTTTATAATTTTTTGATGCCAACATCTATTTTTTCAAATAATAATAGGTTTACGACGGTGAATAACTAGATCGAAATCTAGTCATTCGTCTCTAAATAGAAATTTTTACCAGTTTCCTACTTTAAAAAAAGGCTCTAGTGGAAGCCTGCTCTAATTCAGAGACTGAATAGAAATTTATCTTCTTTTCCATCGTTTTTTGTTGTTTGAATTTCTAGCTATTTTCTAAGTATTTTAACAAATTTCGGAAATGAAAAAACACTTGTTGATGCATAGATAGATTTAGATTCATGTCAGACGTGTTTTTAACAAGTTAAACAACGCAAAGATTCATAGTGCTTATATATATATATATATATAGAGAGAGAGAGAGAGAGAAGCATATATATATATGTAATGATATTTTAACTCTAATTTCAATTTAATTAATTTTCAAGATTTTATCTTAATTTAGCCCATAGTAACTTCATTCTAAAATATTCTCTTATTCCGTGATCCAATTCCACTGTCTCTACTTAATTAATTCAAGAGAAGCTTTTTGTTAAATTGCTGAATCGGCTAAAATCTAACTTTCCCACACTGCGCGTGAAGAGGCAAAATACCGCTCATGAGGCAAATTCTTTTTAAAAATCTCCCTGTGTTTCCCCTACCTTCTCCACGCTTGTAACAAAAATCCCTATCGAAATCTCGTAATACATTAGCACTGTAAAGAAATATTTTCCCTATCAAAATCATAGGATATATAAGACCTGGGATAAAATGCCCAAGAGCTTTTTCCTCATTCCTTTTCTGTGTCGTTCTGTGTGCTCATCGCTTGTACATATGCTTGCTTCTTCAAAATGAAATAAAACGACGTCACGAAATTAAAAGTATCTTCACTGTCTTCAAACTGCATTCTGCTACCAAAGAGAGAGAAGATACTTTGAATTTTTAAACTTGGCTTTTATTTCATCCCGGGAGACATAATTTATGTACAAGCAAGAAGAGATGAGGTACGTCCATCTACAGCACGACACAAGAGCGAAAAGAGAAAAGAGTGGCGGGAAACTTTTTGCCGATGATTATATGCTATGGGATTCTGGTAGGTATTTCTTTACACGTGTCGATTTAGGGAAGGAAATTATAAATATATTTTAAAAGAATTCGCTTAGCGTATTAGATTTTTTATCCCTTCACTCGGAGTGTGAGCACCGCTGATTTAAGCATTTTTACAGAGCTTCTGTAGCATTCATTAAATAGAAAAGGTGGAATTGAATCAAGAAATAAGAGAACATTTTAGAATAGTTTTTGTTAAAGCATGTAGTATAAAGTTGGGGATTGTATTATGACATAAATGGTGTATTTAAAAAGATAATGTGAATCATCATTAACCTGCGGCAAAAGATATTGTTACATCATTAACCTGCATCAAATATTTTCAAATTTTACTTATTTTCCACTTGCATATGTCACTAAATTGAACTGAAAATCTTCTAATTGTCAAATACAGATTTGAGATAAAATTAACTCAGTGTTAAGGTCAGTTAAAGGAACATATACATTACGGTTATTTATTATTGTTTCTTTCAATACGTAATACTCAGAGAAACTAAATTTCCCATTGCTAAATTGTGAAAGGTCAAAGAATTCCAAACGTTTTTTTCCATGAAGGCTGAATCATTTTACTGATTTCCTTATAATAAAATTATTTGCAATTAGTTGTGTAATTCATTAGTTATGATCAATTCAAAGAAAATTGGTACTTATGAGCTTAAGTAATTTAGAAAAATAAGTATTATCAAAAATCCCGTTATAGAATATCCGGATGAAAAATATTTTACGAAGACCGTCATATCTTTCTGAATTAACTAACTTAAATTTCTGGACTAGACTCATTCACGTACCATTTATCAACAGGTGGTCTCAGTCTTTCCAATTCCAAAGCCTGCCTTCGTTTCAAAAGCATCTTTTCCTCGATTTTCAACTTCTCCTTGCGAAGCCTCGCCAGTTCCATCATGTATGGCGATAGTGGGATCGCATCAGCAGCGATTGTTTCCAACGGAGATTTCGGTCTTGATTCTGCATCGGTGGAAATATTCCATTTCCCAGAAGAAGAATTAAAATTGTTCTTGTGATGATACCTATCAAGAAAGAAACCTGAGCAGCAAATGAAAATAAAATAACTCATCGTGCTTTTTCTTATATTAGGAATTCAAAGGATAGCGATTATGTTGCTATTTTTTAACTGCCTTGGGCGAGAAATCAGGAGTGAGATACAGTAATAGCTTACAAATCTGGTTGTTGCTGAAATTTGAAGCTTTTTGACTTCTATAAACCAAAAAATAAATTTAAGTGTTTATTTTTAATTTCAATTTTCGTCTTAATCTTCATGAGCTTGAGGACGGCTTGAAAACACGAACTGAATAGAAATTTTGATATGTACAGACTTTTGTTTATATCCAAAATATTGAATATGCTTTAAATTCTGGATGGAAATCATCTGCAAAAAAGATTAATCTTTTTTTCTATGCATTCAATTTACATATACATACTCGATCCTTTTGTCGCACTCTGAAACAAAAAAATAATAATGTTTGCAAAGATTTTTTATATGGGTGTTGACATTCATATTAAATGAAAATATAATAAATATCTATTTTATTACTCATTGTAAGTGTAAGTACGTTTTGCAAGAAGAAAGTGTTACACAATGTGAAGTTAGGGTTAGGATTTGTGTGAAATCGTCGTGACTTTTTATTAAAACACATTTTGATACTTTATAAGTCAAAAGGGGAAAAGTGAGCAACAATAAAAGAGGTGTCGTTAAAAATTTAAACTTTTTAATTTTAAGATTTTGAAAAAATTATTCCTCACAATAATTATTGGCTAAATTATGATCTGAAAACATTAAAATTAAAAAAGAATTGGCCAAAGAGTATTAAAAAAGATATTAAAAATATATTTACAGTATCTTTAAGGATAAAATATATAACTGTTTAAAAATATTAAACACAAATATTTAACTGTTTAATAGTTACTAATAATGAAGGATTATGTGTGTCTGTGTGCATATCGATGCTATGAAAGGAAAATGGTTTATAATAGAGCTATCACATTGAAAGAAACATACTTGAGTGGGAACGTTTTAAAATTTTAATTAATTAAAGATTGAATCTAATTTTTATTCTTACCCATCGTAACACCCAAAAATATTATTGCTAAAAATTAATTTTTATTCATTTTTAAATTCAAAAAATTCTTTTATATTTTATTTTAATGAAAAATTTTCAGGCATTTTGAATTTTTTAACATATGCATTTACATGATTTTCAGTTTAAAAGTTTCATTGCTGTAATGACATTCAAACAACTTTCGATGTTTTGTCAAATATTTAATGGAACAATATTCTTCCATCATTAGAAGCTATAAAGCAAATATTCTGCCATTTATCTGCTCAGACTGAAATTGAATCGAAAATGAAATGCATGTAATTTGAGATTAGTACCCGAACACTTAAGTTTTTAACGACACTGGTATTGAAACTGGACTCTTTAACAAAGTATAAAGCTCTTAAACTAATATTGCTTTAATGTCTGGGGCAATTTAATGTTTCAAAATAATCTGTTTGTGGAACCATGGGCATTAATTTATATATTGTATATTTAATTGAAAATAAATCCAACCAGTATTCCAGGTGAATCAGCTGATTACCAATTGATCGCCATATAAGAAAAGTCATCCTTAATTAAAAATTATAAATAACATTCTTATGTGTAATAGAAAAGATATTCCAAAAGAAATTATTCTCGATTTTTAATCTACAGATTTTAACATCAAATGTATTTTGGAAATTGTATTTAACACCAATTATCGAATAATTGGCTTACAACAGCATTCTCTTATCATCAGTTGTAGTGGAAGAATTATTCCGCTTATATATGGAAATGGATGGAATAACTAAAATATAAATGTAATTCGTTACCTGCACTGAGGGAAATTCATATCTGTAAGATTTGCCATTGGTAAATTTAAATTATTCATCAGTTCTTTTTTATGGTCAGCAGATTCGTTTTCTTGTATATTTCTGTGACAGAAAGTAGACTTAAGATTATCTTTCGATGTAGGTGAATTTTCTGTCACAGATGGAAATGTTATAGAATCTTTGTAGAATCTTTGATTGCTTCCTCGTAGCTCAAATTGTTCAATATTTTTTCGCTTTGCGAATGTATTTTTTTTACACACATTCGTGTTTGTCAAAGTCATTCCCCTATTTATACAACCTGTGCAAAAGTTTTTCGTTAGAATGGGAGACGATAATCTTTTGTTATTTAGCACAACATCTGGCAGCAGCAATTTCATGTTTTCTTGAGGATAATTCACTTTATTCGGAAGCAAAATTTTCATCCGGAACTTTTCTTTATCAGGTTTTTTAATACTTTCTACCAAAGGCAAGGCATCCTCAGTTCTTTCAACCGGTTCGTCTTCCGAAGAGGAGCCAGAAATAATCGGATGAGATTCTTCCAGATGTTTCTCGAATTTGTTCAACATTATTGTATCGAACTCTGCTGTCGCATCTTCTTCTTGCTCTTTCGTAGAATGGCGAAGATCGGGCAACAGGTGGTTTAGAGTTAGGGGACAATATTTCCGAATGGAATATTCTTCATCTGGAGGTAAGAAAATATGGATTTCAGAATGCTTATTAGAAGAGAAACCATTTTCAAAGGCATTCTGTTTTAGGTGCGGAGGCCTCAGGAACCAAGAAGAGGACGTCTTCAGTAAGCTGTTAGTCATGATGGATAAAAAACCTAAGAAAGTAAAGTGAAACATGAAAGAAGAGATTAAAGTCAAACTTCAGTAATGAAATATGTTGAATATTTATTATCAATAGTTGCGAAATATTCCGCATTATTAATATAATGGAATTAATTGAAAAATGAAAATAATCACGGAGTTAACATTTCCTGGCTAATGATGATTGAGAGTTATCGTGTAATTAATTTATAGGTGCAAATGATTGAAGATTTTTTACATTATAATCTTATAATATCGAACTTTATCCTAAGAAAATACGGAATTCCAAACATTTACTAGAAAAAAATATTTCCAAAGGCATTTTGTTTCAGTTGCAGAAACCTCAGAAATATCGTGAATTCCGTTTATGGATGCAAATGAATGAAGAATTTTTACACTAAAATCTTACAACAGCGTCCTTCATCCATAAGGTAGTATTGAAAATAAATAATAGTGAACTTAGAAAATAATATATGCTCAATTAATTAATAGAGCATGAGTCCAAAATAGAACTTTATAAAAATATTTCGCTTATTTTTTCAGAAATACTACAATATTAAAACGAATAACTTAAAATCTTAATTGCCTTAATTTGGACACTTTAAATAAAGAATCACAAAATACAAATTTTCTTGTTTTGTTTACATTGTACACATTAATTAGTTAAATTTCAGTATGCTTATACAATTTCTCAACGAAATTTTATTATTATTATTTTTTTTTTTTAGTTTGAATAGTTTACAAATTTTTTCAGTAAAATGAATAATATAGTGCAATGTCAAGAACACAACATGAAACTTTTAAAAAATATCTGCGTTTCGATTTTATTTACTAGTTCAAATATTTTGTATTTTAAACTCCTACTTATACAAATTGTTCATTCTGAAACATTTATTATAATCTCTTGCCAAACTGATGTACAGTCAAGTAAAAAAACCCTACCCAGCCTTATTCGGCCATTTATTTTCACATATGGTATTTAAGATTACCCTCTTAAATTAAATAACGTGCATTAAAAACTGTCTAACATTTTCTTGAGAGATTTTTATATGCCTCTAAAACCATACTAACTGTGATATTTCGAATGAAAATTTCTTTGTTTATATGTACACATTTAATTTTTAAATGAAAAAACATATCCATAATATATGTTTTAAGTATATGTACGGTATATATGTTTTGGTTAATATATCAAGATATCGGAATACATTTCTCATTCAAGTTTTTGACATAAAAAGAAGCATTTTTTTTATTAAGATAAGTAAACATTTTATGTTTTTTCTACAAGGTGGTGGTAAAGTATTAATTTCTATTGAATTTAAATTTTCTGAATTTCATCCTACAAAAGATGTAATTATTCTTAAATATTTTTTTTTCTTAGTTGAATTACTGTTGCATTCAAAGAACTAAAGGTTAAGCTTTGTTTGGAGTGGGAAATAATAAATTAAAATAAATATTTAATTGTTTTATAGAAATTTTGAAATTATTGTGAAATTTAACCGCTTGTTAAGAGATGATTTCTATTTACTCTAATTTTTCCTTCTTGCCATTATTTCCTATCAAAATATAAATTTATGAAAGAACTAAACAAAATAATAAATTACCACTTCAAATAAAATATTATTTGACTTAGCATAATAAGCTTTATAAATAAATGCTTGTTATTTTATCTTTAAAAAACGCTTATTATTTCAACAGAATTCAAGCAAATGATGTATCATTTATTAAATGATAAAAATAAATAAATTTCGACTCTTTCTTTATTAGAAACTTACTGCTTTTGAAAATTCGCTTTAAATACTTCAGACTTTACAGCAAATGATATGAAATGTATGCAAGATATTTAGTTATTATAAACGCTAAATGAAAATCAAGAAGATCATTCGATAGTTTAGTTCAAAAATTTGATCTTCGACCTTAAAATATTTGTTCGGAAACTTATTTCTTTTCCTAAACCTGTCTTCGGATGTATCGATTTTCTCTAATCATTTCTTCATGAGGAAAATGGAATAGCTTAAACTTGGTACAATTATTATATGATATTACTAGAATATGAAACAAGTGGTGATAGTTTCATTTCTGAATGATATTTAGTTCGAATGTAAAGGTAAATGTTTTCTATCAAAATATTTTCTATATTTTATGTTCTAAACGGGAAATTAATGCGTCAGTAAAGCGCTTGTTTTATCGAATTGACTATCTGTCCTCCGTGATAGAATCTATATTTTGATATAAATTATATCGAACTGATTTTCGCAAATCTCTAATTTAGAGGAAGATAAAGTATTCGATTTTCAGCAAAATTTTATTTAAAAGATTGAGAATTTGTTTTAACCCAGTAATAATTTCACAGAAATGTATACTGTTAAAAAATATTCATATAAACCGGTTGATTATAGTTTGTTTGAATAATTTGGAAAATATTTTATTTTAAATTAGTTTATCATTTTTTTTTATTTCCCATAACTTTTACATTTAATTAATTCTTATCTTTCGGACTTTTTTCAGCTTTAATGTGTGTTTTTTTCCTTCTTAGCTTGCATAGAAAATAAAAACGTTGGGATAACTTCAAATTTACCTGTTTGAAAATTGAAACTAGAAAAATATAATATCAAAACTGAAAATCCTTTTCTCATAATAGCAGCCACATTCAAATTTTTTAAACATTTATTTTTTTAAAAAAATCTAAAATCAGTATATTTACAAAACACCGATTTGTGACAAAATATGAAGAAAAGAATTAAATATCTTTTAGTGTAAATAGATTCAAAATTCCTGGCAATAATAATATCAATAAGCATGGCATTAGACTAATGTCGTGGCAAATCTTGTGTGACTTCTAGCTCAGAATTCATTTATAAACACTGCGGCATTGCGTTCTTATTTTTTTTTTTTTTTCTTGAAAAACAAAGGATCCAAAATCTAACTAGCACGACAAATTCAATGTGATTCTATGAAATGAACTAAGAAACAAATTTCGTACGGATAACAATAAAAATAAAAATTTATTTTCTAATTTTGCAATTTGCCTTCGGATGTGTAAAAAATTTTATTTTTCTTTTTTAGCAAGAAAGAATTAAGGAGCAAGGGTGTTTTTCTGCATATAGATATGCTTTTTTGTTTCAAATCTGGAGTATAAAGAATGAAATAATAATTCAGACTTTATTATTTAGAAGAAAATGACATCCTTTATTAAACAAAAAATACGTTTATGTTATTTATCTATATTTATGTTATGTTGTTACATCTATGTTATTTAAAAAATAACATAGATGTAATATTATAAAACTATTATTTTCAGTATCCCCTAGAGAGTTTTTTACAATCAATATATGTTATTTTAATTATTGTATCATCGACCTTTTGTATTTGCTCTCATTATCTATATAGTTTTATCCCGAAATTTAAAAATTCGTTTTTATGATTGAAAATAAGTAGAATTTCCTCAGAAGTTCAAAGGGTCAGACTAATTTCTTTGATCCGCGTTTATCTTTTTAGTTGTTTTATACAAGTTTTATTACAAATTGAACTAGACAGAGATTGTACAAGTTTGTACAAACAATATTACAAATTTGTACCGTATTTTTGTACAACTTTTATTACAAATTATAGAAAAAATTTATTACAATCTAAATTATCTTTATAAATTTAATTTCACTTCAAAAATATTTATAAGTTTTATTTAGAGTAATTTTTTCTATCTAAAAAAATTGTTTTTATGTAATAGACTGCTTCCACTAAACAAACAAAAAAAAAAAATAGTTGATTAAGAATAGCAATTTTTTTTATGTATTTGCTTTCAAAATAGTAAACACAAAATTCTAAAAAATTCAGGTTATTAAAGAAATTGAGAAGATAATTTACCTGGGTTTCCTTTTTCTGGAAACGCTACATTGGAGACGTAACTTTATTGTGTCTCACCCAAATTCGATTCGGTCGTCTAGCAACGTTCATCGTATCCATGGCCTCGGAAGTGTTTGAGATAGAAATTGAATTCATATTTTCTTACATCGCAAGAATAGCACGAAACGAGCTCTCAGACAAAAGAGCTCTTTAAAAGTTCTTTGTTATCGAATAGAACATCGAAATTGGGACAAAAATAATAAGGATTATTAAGCTATGAAGGGCATAAAAAGATATTTGGAGTGCTTTCGACTGCTGGATAATTCTTGTGTTACAAAAATAACACAATTGAAATAAAGTTTTTTAAGTATCAGATGAAATTTCATCATGTGTGTGTATGTGTGCGCGTGCGCGTGTGTTTAGTGATGTCTCTAAATATAAATGAAATCTTAATTCATTTCCAAATTTTTATCTTAATTCAGCCATATTAACTTCATTCTAAAGTATTCTCTGATTTTCTGTTCCAATTCCATCCTTTTTATTTAATTATCGCTGCACGAGCTCTGTAAAACTGGTAGGATCGGCAAGTTCCCAGTGAAGGGATAAAAATATATCAAGCCACGCAAATTCTTTTAAAGATATCTATAATTCCCTTATCTAAATCGACATATGTAAAGAAATTCCTATCAGAATCTCATAGTATATATTGTAACCGGAGGAAATTATTTCAGACTCTTTCGCTCTTCTGCGCTTGTATCGCTTGTGAACGGACGTCAGTTTTATCGTCACTTCTTTCTTGTACATAAATTAGGCGTCCCGGGATAGAATAAAGCGAAGTTAAAAAAATTAAATGTGTCTTTTCTCTTCTGCCATGATACTGGTTAAAAAATATGTGCACGAATATAAATATATATATATATAGTAACCATATCTAAAATTTAAAAAAGTTTTGGAAACAAAACTAAATAATTTCGGAATCGAAACTGAAAATTAATTCAAACTAAAACCATAAAAGGAACAGAAAAAGCACCATAGTATTTAGCGAGAGCAAATGCAGCTACTACTAAAACACAAATGAATTGAGACAATAGTAATAAAAACCAAGTTAATAGAAAAAAACCAAAATTAAACAAAATAAAAAAGAATCCGGCCTGAAGACTTTCTCAAGAGTCACCCTCAGCCAGGGGTTAAAAAAAGGGGATTTTTTTCTGTGCAGGAATGCAGACTACACAGTCCAAATTATCGATTCCTCGTGACCCGAAAATCACCTGAAATTAGACCTAAGAGATATACCATTTTAACAGAAAAGAAAAACACGAAACAATAAATTAGAAGAATACGTCCACTAATAAGAAAAAATACAATAACAAAAATAACACAAAATAGCCATATAATAACACTCAAACCGGTTATGAAAACCAAAAAGAAAGTACATACCAGCAGCGGGCAAAAAAAATTTTTAAGCTTTTCCGTTGTGTTTACCCACGCTCTAAACTTCCAAGCTAACGCATTCAAGGTAAAAAATAATTGGAGGGTCTCAGCGCCATCTATTGAGTTATCTAATATGCAACGGAAGGTCTATTTTTATTTTAAGCAAAGGATTAATCCCAAATCCTTCCCTGTTTGATTAAAAAATTTATATTGTAGTAGTTTCTGGGAAATTCATTATTAGTTAAATTTTTATGAGGTTATTTAATGCTTCAATATAAGAATTTTTCTTATTACAAACTCGTTTGATTCTGTTAATCAAACAGAGAATGTCATTCTGTGAAGTGCTCGTCGCTTCTGCTTATGCAAAAAAAAAAAAAAAAAAAAAAAAAAAAAAAAATGTCCCCCCCCCGGATGAAATAAAACGACTTCAAAAAATCGAAAGTCTCTTCACTGTCTTCGAAACTGCGTTCAAAAATAATGCTTACACACACACACACACATATATATATATATATAGAGAGAGAGAGAGAGAAATTTTTAAAGAATCTTAAATTAGCCTATGTCAGCTTATTATAAAATTTTCTCTTATTTCCTGATCTAAATCCTATTTTTTTTATTATTTCTAACACACCCTCTAAAAAGATTCCCGATTCTGCAATTCTCACGCAGTTAGCGAAGCGATAAAAGTCCTGAACGCCCAGAACCTAACTATCAAATATACCTTAGCTTATTACTGTATAATGAATGAAATTGTAACAGTGTATTCATCAACCAGAATAACATTTTTTTTTCATACTGTAGTGTCTGATCCTTCCTGGACGTCGCGTTACCAGTGTCATGTGTTTAATTTTGTAGTAGTCCTTTATTGCGAGTCGGTTTTTATTTGTTGTTGAGTAAAGGAGTCTTTGCGTTTAATTGTAGCATCGCATAGCTACGTTTCTATGAAATACATTGTACTGAATTAATTTCATTATATTTGTATTATCTTTAGAAAAACGTATTCATCTTCAATGTTACACTGTGAAAAGAGTTTATTATTATTATTATTTCATGGTGTGTTTTTTTAATTTTATACTTTAAACAACTTAGGAATATTGTTTTTTTTTAATTTTATTTCATTCTATTTCTGCTTTTTTTTTTAATTTAACAGATTGGTGACAAAATGGCTAAACTATATAATAGTGATTCTTCTATGGCGGTGGAACTCCAAACGTAAAAATAGGGAAAAACGGAAACGTAAAAATAAAACGTTAGGGAACCTTGTAAAACATCAAATGAAACAATTTCTTTTTGCATAACTGATGTTTTTAGCAGATAAATAATCACTGAATTCCATATCGAATTTGATTAGTAATTACAAATTATTGTGGGTTATTAAATGCATCACATATACAAAATAGGCTGGAATAAATAAGTCCAAGAAATATGCATACTTTGGTATTAACAACTAGAAATTTGCTGCAGGTAAGTAAATAATCGAAAATTTAAGCAGTAGTTTATTAGTATTAAGCAAATTAAAATATTTAAAAAAAGCAAAACATAAAATATCTATAGCTTATAATATCTTTCTGCAATAAGTTTTAAGCCACTGTAAAATTTAACAAACGTATTTTCAGCCAAAATTTGAAGTTTTATCCTAACAATTATCAAACAATTTTTATATTAAAAATATAATAACATAATGTATGAGATACTTGCCATTTCTCCTATGTTTTAGCATAAATTAGTATCTATCAAAATTTTTCAGAAAAGTGCTAAATAAAGCTATTATCTCATAATTAGCATAATTCATTAAGAAATTGCAAGTAAATGGAAATACTTAATAGGTAAATGCACATTTTTAAATGTCACTGTTAATATAATATCATTGTATCAAAAATAAAAATAAATCATGATTTTATTTTTTTTAAAATTTGGTGCATACATTTCTTTAAAAATATTATAATTTTTATTTCTTTCTACATTAATATCAGATTTTTTCCAAAACACTCAATCTATCCAGTCTTTTATTAATATTTTAATATCAGATTTTTAGAATCAAACAGAAATTATTCGATAATTAGGCTTTACTTTTTTATGATATCAAATTTATATTCCATAATAACTTTTTCAGTACTAAACATTTATATTTTTTAAAAAAAGAATTATAAATTTAATTATAAATAATTATAAATTATAATTTTTTAAAAAAAATTATAAATTTACATTTATAAAGTACTATACATTTATAAAAAAAAAGTTGAATAGGGTTTTCGATTCTTAACTTCAATTGCTTTCATACAAAAAAAAAAAAAAAAAAAAAAAACAGTTGATGCAATGCTGGTAGCAGTTACATCATTTATAACTCATTTTCCCTCTAAAGCAAATAGCTTAAACTATTAATAAATTAGAGGTGGAAATTACGAAGGAAGATTCTTTTTAACCTTATAAATTCAGACGAGGGAAAGCAATTTCATCTTTTCGGCTTGCCAATAAGAATATTTTTTTTCTACTTCAATATTATAATTTTGATGAAAGAATCAAGAATCCAATAACAATATGAATAACAATGTAATAATGTAATTGAAAAAATGGAAATCAAATAAATTAAAAGTAAATGTTAGATAAAATTAAAATAAGATTTATATTTTGTAGTTTTTAATATGGTTTACAGGTGATGGACAGCAATAGTTTAGATGATGTAATGGTGGAACGGAATGAATGCATCATTGTGCCATCTTTCTCCAAATTACACATTTATTAGATTTCTTTATGAAGGTAATAAAATGAAGAAAAACAACTAAGAGTAAGTTTTTTAATATAAAATATTAAATTTGTAATGTCTCAAAATGATAACACTAACTTGAAAACTAGATAAAATTAATGACAAGAAATGAAAAAAACAGAGTTTCATACCTACACTGCTTACAATCATCTGTGCATTCTCAAATATGACCATCACGTAAGTGAAAATGAATTCTTCAAATGAAACTCAGAAGGCCTCAGTTACCGGTTCAAGAATATTCTTCAACAAGTCTCTTAATTTCATTAAAAATTATTTCTATAATCAAAACTCAGATGATTCATGAAAATAAATCCTGACTTTCTAATTCAAGTCTTTTTCTCGACTATTTCAGAAACAACGCTCGTGCTGCCATCTAGGAAACCTACATCTAACTGCACCTTTCAAACAGATTTATAGTTCGAATAGATTTCCATCAACTATCTTCTAACTGCACCTTTCAAACAGATTTATAGTTCGAATAGATTTCCATCAACTATCTTCTATCTTCGATAAGATATTAATGTTCTGCTTTTTCTAAGGTGAATTATATATAGAAGAATTATATGCATTTATCTTATGGATGCACTAACCGCCTTTGTTTGTCACCGTTTATTTTATGAATATCATTAGCTACCTGTTATTGTAAATAAGCATCTTGGCTTTATGCAAAGGGCATTTCACCACCTAAAGAGTTATATAGCAATATTCTTTATATTACAAAACTTTTTCCAAGTTTCTCTCTATATATATTGATTTTTTGTTTGTTTTGTTTATTTGTTTGGTTAAAACAGCCAGTAAATCAAACATCCAAAGCAATAAAGGCTTTAACATACACATTTCATAAGGCCAAATTTATATAAGTTAAAACATTAAAAATATTGTGAAAATGGGTTCCCTAACAATAATAAACCGTCATAATATTGCGTGGAAATCGAGAAACTTATTGACAGATAAAATATAAGTATATAAAGTAAGAAGGAAAAAAAAAAGATTATCCTGTTCATGTATCAAAATCAGCTAAACATGATATCTGAAAACCATCTTTTTTCCCCCCTCATAAATCCTTTGTCTTAAAATTCTTGACTTAACTTTTTTCCTTAAAAAACATTCTTTCGCTTCAAGAGGAATGGCATAAAGCCAGTATCGAACTCCATAAATCTAAACGTATATAATAATTCAACATTTTTGGTTTAAATAACATATTTAAAAAGCATGTTTGCTTTAAATAAAAAATAAAGCAGGGTGATTTTAAAATTTTCAAACTTATTTTAATTTATTTCAAACTTATTTTGCTGTTAAATCTGACATATGAAATATTTTCATATTTATTTCGGTAGTGGGACAGATGCGTACAACCATTTGCGTACGAATCATAAAACTGTCAATCAGTTGTCTCGTTTACAATGTGGTTGTGTTACTGAGAAGGTTCAGTTCTAGAAGAGGTTACAACATCTTAAACGTTATCTAAAAGTGTCATATTTGGCGAGAGTTAGCCTGATGTTTGACACAATTTCGAATACTTACCGATACGTTCATTAATATAATTTCATGCGTTTTAATACTATAGGAGTAATTTCTACTTGCTTTTTATGAAAGATGTATTGCTTTTCAATGTATATATTTAAAAATGTAAGATAAAAACATTGGGGAAAGATATTTCTGCTCATATAAATAGTGTACCCACTTCGAAATAATAATAATGTTTTCTAGATTTCAGATATAAATGCATTACTTTACATAAATGTAACGTTTTACATTAAACGAAAGAGTTTGCGTTTCATTAATTTTTGATTTATTTCTTCTTGATTCGTTTATTTAATTCAATAAGTTCGTTATTTAAATATAGGCAATTAAAAATTATTTCTTAAATTTAAAGTACAATTAAATGAGGTTAGTGGAATTGGAAGGATTTGTAAGGAGGGATTTGTATTTGTTTTTAAAAAATCAGTTTCCAGAGTAGAACGCCATTCAAATTTAAACTTTTCTGTTTATCATCGTAGATTTAATTTAAATGTTGTTACATTCTTTTCAAAAATTTGTACTCTGATAAAGATAAATTATTTGTTCATTATACGACTTTGCACTTTATGTATGAAATATTTTAAGTATAAGGTGCGTAAAATAAGCAGCTTACTAAATCAGAAGTATATTAATATTTTGCTAACTGATCATTTGTACCTGCGAAAATTTGTAGGAAATATTAGCTGAATTCAAATTTAATTTTCTTCTAGTTGCACTATTCATTAAACTATAATCGAAATCTACTGTTAAATATAAAACAAAATTAAGAAAAAGGATTTTTACATTAATATATGGAGTATATTTTCTTCAGAAACTTTAATTTCATTAAAGATCGTTCTTATATGTACAAAAAGTCATTAAAAATAGTGTTGAATGAAGTTCTGGTAAAATACTCTTCAACAATATACATCTACCCCTTTATTGAAATGTTTACTTATTAGCTATGCGTTTTTTTCCATATTTTAAACAATGTAATTATTTCTAATTTCAAAAGAATTCATGGCCGTTTTAAACCTTCCTGGGGCCCTGAGATAATGCAAATCTCAAAGCCCCTTTTTCCCTCCAAATTTTTTATTGATTTTAATTTAATTTTTATTCACCAATTTTAAGTAGTAAATTTTGAAAACTGAAGTCGCAAGTCCCTTTCTAAAAAGTCCATTTCAATATTGTACAAATAAAAAAAGTGCACTGTCAAGACGTAAAATTAATTTTAAGCAAAATATCGAAAACAAAAGAAAACTTTCTATAACACTCTAAATAATATTGTAAAAGGAGGGAATATATTTCTTTAAACTGTAAAGCTTCAAATTTTTTAGGATTATAAAATAGCATAACGAGTAAATGGTAATTAGAAATATTACTGGAGTAAAGTCTCAAAATTAATTTATAATTTTGATTATAACTTGAATAAATTTGACTGCACGGCCCACTGTCATTAAATGAAAGTATAAAACTATTTACCTTTCTACAACTATTAAAAATTATCAAGAGCTGAGGGGTTCCTTGACATTTGCCAACTTTACCTATTTAAAAATCTTGCCCCCTCCCCCCCCCAGGTTAGAATTATTTAAATTTTTTTGGACTGTTGACATAACAGCTCCTGTATAGTAGATTCAAATCTCTTGAGAATTTAATTATATTTAATAGAAATGGCTTCAAGGGCATCTTTCGATTTTACCATTGATTCGGACGTTCTTAAGCGATTTTTTTCGTGAAAACAATGCACAATTTGCATATATTTTGCTATGGAAAAAGTCTGGTTATCTCACAATGAGCCCATAGTTTTCAGAAGTCAGTCGAGATCCATATAAGATTTTAAGAGGAAATGAATTTAGAACATTAGTTTCTTTATTTAAAAAAATAAAGTCAGACTTCTTTTACTGCATTGCAAAAGAAACACTTGCTGTAACATTAAAGAAGTTTTTAAAGAGATGTTTTATTTCTTCATAACTATATAAGTGAACATTCACTTCTATTTCTGTAATTTACTTTCATTCATAATACATGAAACTTTGATTAAATCTTCAGTATTCCATTATAGAAATTTGCAATCTTGTAATTAAAATAAAATGAATAATTTCCTATTAGTATATTGCTAAATAAAAAAAACTGCATTATAATACTTATGTAACAGTTATAATTTTTTTTCTCAATATAGGCTAAAAGTTTGGTGAGTTTGTATTGGATTTGAAGGAATATTTCACAGAGCATTAATTCTTTAATGCTACTATGTACAAAAAAATAATTTAAATGATTTCTTAGATCATAGTATTCAATACACTGCAATATTATAAAAATCAAATAAATAGTAAATGCGGGATAAGTTTAAAAATTGTGAAAAATGCTTTCTTACGTATTATTATTCCATTTTCATTTGTAATGTTCCATTAAAATATCCCGAGTTTTATTTTTAATTCATAAAATAAAATAAGGACTGTTTTAGGAACTTAAATAAAAAATTACCTAATAACATACGCACACACACACAAAGGATGGGGGGAGGGGTGGAAAAAATTGGCTTTTAACACAGGAGCATATATTTTAAATTTCACAAATATCTCCAAATTTTTCGTTTAAAATTATTCAAAAATTAAAGTGTGGAATATTCAGACTTTAATCTAAAAGTTTTAATTAACAAAATAAGATTTTCTTCCAAGAATGAAAGTGAATGTATATATATGCGTCTATCATTCTATTTAAAATATCGACCATTGGACGTAGAGATACTAAATTTAACACACGTATATTTGGAAGAAAAAAATATGCAATTCAGTGCATTTAAAAATATTAATACAAAAAATATTTTCTTACGTAATTATCTTAAATTTTTAAAAAAAATCATTAATTTTATTGGTTTATCAGTCTTTGCTTAATTTTATTCTGCAAAAAGAATACAGATCTTAGATAGCATGTATGTTTTATAGTCAAGATCTTCCGTTTATATTTACGTACGAAAAGATAAAGTTTTCACATAAAAGAGAATACTAGATTTTTAAATATAAGATAAGATGTATTTTTATTATATCAGGCTTCTTAAATTATTTATTTCATGTGTATTTGAATTATTCATTTGAGTTCCAGAAATTCAAAACCTTTGAACAAATTTAATTTCAAATAGTAGTAAATTTATCACTGTTAAATTCTCTTATTGATTTATGTGCTATTAATTAGCTGAAATGCACATTTAAATGATCCACTTATTTTAAAACAATGGGAATCGTTTGTGATGATAATAGTTAAATTCAGGTGTATTTTTTTTTAGAATGGAATTTCTATTTCGGATTTTTTTAAAGTTTATTGATTTTCATTTCATGAGAACTATATTTAGCATACTTTGATTTTGAATGAATAATGCAGAGAATTTATATGATTTGGAAGTAAAAACTATTTTTTACTGTAAATTTTTAGAAAGTTATCAAATAATTCTCTTATTTTTTGATAAATTAAAATTCTAATTAAAAATTCAAAAAATCACTTTCCTACCCTCCAAAATATATATTTGCCAAATTTGATAGGCAGACGGCAAGGTGTGTACGGAGCCAGCATATACACATAGAGACAATTTTTTTCCCTGTGTTTAAGCATCAAAATTTAGTTAAAATACCGATACATTTTCTCGCCAAATATTCTTGCCAACAGATAACATGTGTTTTAGCAAACCTAGACTAATTACTCCCTACCCCCTTTTTTCAAAGAGCTACGCGTGATTTATTGGCTTTTTTATGAGCTGTACGCAAATGGTTGTACGCATCTGTCATACAACCATTTATGGTTTTCTATATCTAAATAGAAGTTCGATAATGTGGAAAGAATAAATAAATAAACATTTGAAGATGTAATTTATCAGATAATATTTTTTTCTTTGGAATAAATTTTATGTATTTAAATAAACGTTCTAATAAATGCGTAAAAGCATAGCCATAGGATGATTTCAGGTTTCGATATTTGACGAAAGGGGTCTCTAAGAATCCTAACAAATCCCTTGCAATTTTCAAAGTTATTAGATTCTTTCATGTTAATTGAATCAAAGCTGATTGTTCGAATTCACAGAAAGTTTATATAGGGTGCTTATAAAGACCAGTTCTGAATAATCAATTGAACAAATACAACAAATTCTGAAATTATCATTTTTCTATTTATGGTATTAGAGGAAAGTTTCTGCATAAACTATAAATATCGAGAGGGCTTTCAAATACAACGTTTACAAAATATGAAGTTGAATGATCGCGGGCTTCGTTATATACTAAAATTGTTTTTGTATTTCATAAAAGAAAAATTTAATGCAAAGTTAGGAGAAGTGAAGTTCATAGAATCACCACTTGCACACGAATTTCTGGCAATAAAAAAATGATGTAATAAATTTACAAAGTTTTCAAAATTTCTCTTATTTTGGCACGGAATATACTTTATGTAGGCATCAGTTGTTTTAAAACTTAAACAAAGAGAGAGAAAATACTTCCCGTAATTGATTACATTTTAATGTTGTCGCCAGTATTAGAATTGAAATATTAAAAATAAAGAATAAAAATAGGAAAATTAATGTTTAATTAATCTTATAAATTTATTCATAAAAGGTACTATCGAGAATGAAGACATTTTTTTATATTTTATTCTTAAATGGTTAGTTATTAAATGAAATAAAAGTAATTTTAAGTATGATTAAAATAGCTAAAAAAAACAATGTATACATTTTGATAATCAAAATACAAGGAGCATATTTGTGTTGATTAGTATCTGTAAAAGCAGAGATAATTTAGAAATTATATTTTTATTTGGCATTACTTATAAACTTAATGAACTTTGAATTGAATCAAAGGTAAACTAAAGAGAACAAAGCAATTACAGTAGACAGAATTGTAGTAGCCTCAGAGGATATTTGTGTTGGATGCTATTTGTTTATAAGTAGCACATTATGTTAGAAAAATGCAAAATAAGTAGCACATTAAGTTAGAAAAATGCAAATAAAGATCAAACAATAAATGTTTTTTTAAAGATGTTTTCATTTAATGATCCTATAATCATTAAACAAACTAGTTAAAAATAAAATAACAAAATATTTAAAAAATATGTTAGTAAAATAGTTAAAAATAAGAAAATTTGGTTGAAAAAAAATTCGATATAAATAATTATTCAATTTTGTAAGAAATTATTTTTTTAATCTAGCCATTTTTTACGAATTTAATGCAATTTAAATATTTTCTAAATTACATATCTTTCAGAAATGTTTTTAAAATATATAAACAATGTTTTTGCTAAAATGTAATGGGAATGTTTCCGTGAATTAAAAAATGCCTTCTATTTTTTTTTTTCCTTTATAAAATTTATTTAAACGAAGTTTTCAAGTAAAATTTTTATTTTGACCAATTCCTTGTGGTTTGTTCAAATATATTGTTATTAAATTAGCAAAATTAAAATTTTAATAAAAAGATTACATGAAACTGGAGGTCAGAAATATGCCTTATTCTTAATTCTATAATTTCAACTACAATCCCTTTTTATATCCCTTTTTATACAATTATATCCCTTTTTATCTTTTAAAAGTTTGAAATATTGCATTTAATTAATAACAAATCTGAATTTGCAGCGAAGGTGAATTTTTCCCTATCAAAGTCAAGTTGGATAAGAGCATAAAGTGGTAATATTAAATTTTAACCAATTTGCATAACGAAGCCGTTGACACTCACCTACCAAAATTCACTTTTTGGATGCTTTCACGATCAGATAAAATACATCGCTTTCTTCTGAATTTCTTCTAGATAAAATGAAGAGTATGGAGCCAAACAATGCCTTTCAAATGCGAAGGGATGGCATAGAATGGGCATCAAATGTCCTTCGCTAGGTTGTCCCAATGTCATGTGATGAACCCAAAGGAAAGACCTTGATGTTTGGGTCTATTTATGTTCCTCTAAATAGATATGTTGCTTTTCGCTTCAATTTCACAACAGAATCTGCAAATATAAAGAAGATGCGTGTGTGTCGACCCTCTACAGTCCAAACTGTTTGACTTATAATTACCAAATTTAGAAACCTTCAAGACTTAAAATGCACATATTGAAGCATTTTTTAAATTTTTAATTAATTAAAAATTAAGCTGAATTTTGGCGGGGTTTTTTTTTTGGGGGGGGGGGGATGGCTTCTATATACTATTGGAAATTGGATGAAAAATACTATTGCACAAAAATGAATTTTAGGAAATTTGAGCGATTGCGTTTTTAATTACACCAGTTTAATACTCATAAAAAAATGTTTGCTGCATTTTGGATTTTTTTTGCTTAATTTCTAACAATAGATAATATGGTTTTCCTGAAATTATCATTGTGTCACTTTTGTTATTGTTTCATCAAATATTAATCGCAGGATTTTCTGCGATTGTTGAAAGTTGCGAATTCTTTTTAATGCCTGTGTTTTTATGTACTTTACAAGACGAATAAAAAAAATTAAAATACGATACTCTGGAATTCGTATGATAAATAAATCTTACATTTATCTTTTTAAAAGCACTGGTCTCTATTAGAAAGGTTCATGTACACAAAGCACAGAATATATATATAGCAATTAAAACAGACGGCTTTAACATCTGGCGATTTAAGGAATCATAAACATGAAATTATATCTAAACGAATCAACTGGATCTAAATATAATCAATATCTCCGTTGAACAAATGTTTGTTATTAATAATAATCACCATTGGATTTGTCTGAGCATTAAATGAAATTACGGTTAAATTTAGAAATTATTCATCGTTTTAACCATAGCTGTGTATTATAAATTCACATTGTGTTTAGCCTTATTTTACAGCTTCTGTCTAATACTTTGAGAAATACAAAGCTGTCCTTGACGGTATAAAGTAGAGCAAAATATATAGGAAAGAACTGTTTATAATACCTGTTTAGGTTTGAAAACTGCCTTTCTACTGCTTTTATTTATTGCCTTCCTTAGTTGCATTTTGCTTAAAGCAACAAAGAGAAAGAGAGATTATAAAGAAAAAATGCTGTTTATCTTTAAAAAAGGAAATCTAAAGTTATTGATTTGAATTATCAGAATTGTATTTCGGAACGTTATTTACATATTTATTTTCTAGTATATATAATATAGAGGAAATATTGTAATAGTCCAAAAATTCGAACTCAAAATTTTAAAGAAATCTCCATATTTCAGATTTCACTGAATTCGACAACAGAAATTTAGCATTATGCTTGTTTGTCCGTGAACATAACAACTTAGAAATACTTTGAGTTAACTAGGAAGAATATGGACTTATGACCAAATTTGGGGCTCAAATTTATTTGTATCAAATTTAGAAGGAAATCCATTCACAGGAAGTCTGGGTGTTCAAGTAAAAGTGAACTCTATAACTACAAAACGCAAAGAGCTTGGTATATATAAAATTTGATGCACATGTTTAGCATCTAAAATACAGATTTCCGTCAACTTTTGATATCAGATCACTCAAACGATTCACCGTTTGTTGGTCTATACTACCGCATGCATGTAAACACAATAATTCATTAATCCAGTGGCTTGTATTGACGAAACTGACCTGTTATCTTGTGACTACAACTGTCGCTCTGACTCATATTTCGGTATCCATCGGAAATTCTAAGTATTGGACTAATTATTTCCTTACATTGTCTTATTATTGTATTATTTTATATGTGAAAGCAAAGAGATTTTAGAAGAAATAATTTTATTTACAAGATCGAAAGAAATAAAATATCTTCTAATGATTACAAAGCGCGGCTAAATCAGAATGAATCCATAACATTGTTTTACTCTAGTGCATTGGAGAGATTTTGAGAATTATCAGGCAGTATGGAGTACAATGAGAGCATGTGACTGGAAAATAAATGAGAAAATCAATCTTTAGAATCGATGAAGTTGTTCAATATTTAGTTGTTATTACTAGGAACTGTAAACTGTGTGTATATATTATTTACAATTAATGTATACACAGATTTAAACATAACATTACAAAGTTCATTCTCTCTTGTTTCAGAATGCAACACGTACATGTACATGCACAGTACTCACTAATCAGATCACGTGACCTTTTACACTCTGGGTAGGCTATTTTGTACACCTCTCTAGCTAAAAACTTACATAAAAAAATTTGTAAAAGTGGATCAAAAATGTATAGATATTTTAAATTTATCAGCACATTTCAGAGAATAATAACAGATGTAAAGAAATGATGATGACTCACTTTTGATAATAAGCAGAAAGAATTAGATTTTTTTTCTAAGTTTTAGAACTTGAGCAGCCCCTTTTCTGTATTAATTTTTAGTTTGATCTTACATCTATTTAGGAATAAATTGAATGTTTAATGTCTTTCAAAAATAAATAAATAAATTACCGGTTTTTTCACATTTCGTCAATTCTATAGTTCCATACTGATTTGTAGATGGCAGCACGAACTGAATTCCACGAAGCGTTAAAATTCATGCAATATATACTTTCTACTTTTTAATTACAACATTTGTATTATTTCATAAAAGATTTATTTACTAAGAAATTTACATTAATTTATAATAGTTTCATTTTTCAAATGCAATAAAACAACTTAGAATTTTAGGAAAAATTCTTATACAGTGTCCTCACATCATGATGTTTTTATTCTTTTTTTTTATAAAGAAATAAGATATCAGAATGAGAGAAGATAATGTAGACACAATTCAGAAATAAAGCACAGTTAGCTCGTTATAACTTTTTTATTAAGTACTTTTCAAAGTTTTATTTTGGCAATCCGTTTATTAACCCAATATATTTCTTTTTTTAAACCTTCAGAAAAATAAATTTTTGAAATGCTATATAAATCAATTCTAAAATTATGAGAAATTGTATCAGTTACATACTCAATTCAATTTAATTTTGAAGCATTGTATACTTAAATACATATTTTATGCAAATTTTAATAAATAAAATTCAAAGCGTATTTCAATTGGATGGCGCATTAAGTAGTTGATAAAAATACAAATTTATAATTTTCACACAGAACTTAAAGAATGGAATGATTTCTTATTTACATATAATTATTAATTATTGAATTTAAAATAAAAAAAGTACGGACTAATACATTTGGGTAAACTTTTTTTTATTTAAAAAGTTGAATTAAAATTCAATTTTTGAAACTGTGGGAAGAAAATATACAAGTCGTTTTAAGATGTAAGGAGATGACTAGAATATATTTTCATAGAAAAAGAGCCTTCGTGTAAATAAACTGTAGAAAATGAAAAATTTACCAAATGAAATAATTGAGATTTTTTGTGATATGTTTGTTTTCTAATAAGCCATATTCCTCAAGGAAATCTTTTTGTTAATTCCGCTTACAAAACCATGCTACTCGATAAATCAGCATATTCTTTTGTATATCTTATAGTAGAGGAATTATGCTTTCTATTTCAACTATTCGATTTGTTTCTGTGCAATTGTTCTGTTATTATTTCTATTTATCCCAGTTTCCCTGTTTCCCAGTTATCCATTATCCAGTTTAAACCTTCAAATTCACATTTAAAATGAAATGAATATCTGTATCCTTGCACAATTCAAATATCTAATTATATCTTCTACAATCAAAGTTTCAAGAAACAATTTTTTAGATAAGTGCCATAAAGCAGAATTTTAAAATTCAGTTGAATTCACATTCTCAAAATATAAAATAACTCACTTTATAATCAGTATTTTTAATGCAATTTAAAGTTATTATTAAAAACTGTTCTACTAGGAAGCTTTATTTTTATTAAGGAATATAATAATCAACTGAATTTTATAAAACATAAAAAAGGAATGCGGAATGCACACCAAATGGCTAATGAATGTTTAAAAAATAATTTTCGCAAATGTTCCTCTAATTATTTTAAGGATTCCTTAGAAAAAATCCGATTGTATTATTTCTCAAATTAATTAAAATTGGCATAAGAAACAATACAATCATTATTTCGAAGTAAAACAACCTTCTGTAAAAATTAATTCAAAATAAATATGAGGGGATTTTTTTTTTTGTTCTGACTTTCAAAATCAAACACTTCTTACATTCTTCATCAAAACAGCTTCGGAAAATGCTGACTTTATTGAAGTGCAAACATCAAAACAATGCTTTCATTGAGTTATCAGCATTCACGGATAATCTATGTATATATGTAATTTTTAAATTGTAATTTTTTCCTGTAAATTTGTAAAAGAAATCATTTTGCTAAGAAAATAGTGATGAAATGATAAGTTTTTAACCCACCCCTTTAAAAACGGGTTTGGGTTAAGTAAAGAATATTAAAAATCGCAGTATTTTGATTGTCTGATTTTGCATTACTATAGCTATATAAAATAAAGCTTTTTTGGCAACTTTTATATAAATACTGTAGGAATATAATTTTTCATTAAAAATTGTCTAGCTTTTATTTGTTAGTTAAGTTTTCATTGAAGAAATTAAGCATTAGTAATTAACCATGTGCTCTCGGAAAAGTAATTTTGATGTAAAATTATCCACTTATTACAAATACTTATTTATTCTTCCGAAAAGTAAATATATATAATTTTTTGAGTTGAATTTCCCAGAAATTAATATACATCTTCTTATCATTCCGTAAACATTTTCAACAATCAAAATTGAAAAATAAATAAATAAAACGTCAAAATGATGCACCGTCTTGAATGGTGATTGAGAGATACTATCCTAGTGCAAAGGGTTAAAAAGGGATCATAAATTTTATTTTCAAGATCTCCTATCGGTTAGCTTCAATAATTTCATAATAAAATAATTTTTCATTTCATTTCGTACACTTCTTAATCTAAAACAAAAATATATCATTTCAAAAGCTTCAGAAATTCAAATCGTAGTAGCAAACTGCATTAAAATGATTGGGAACAATTTTTACATTTGTATGTAATGCATTTAGAGAAATGTTACTCCGCATTTCAATAAAGATTCTTCATATCTTACAAAGATTAATCAAATGCTTTGTTTTTCTCATCATCACATCGCAAAACTAAAACTGTCGAAAAGCTGTTCAGCAATTTAAAAAAATAGAAAAAAAAGTTATAGAAAATTTTTTGTACTAAACAAAAAATATTAAGAGTAAAAAATTGTAATTAACAGTAAAACTTGTTTTATACATTTAAATTATATGAAGTCTATCGTCTCTCAAATACTTTACCACGTGAGAGGCGTAATTAGTATGGAATTAAAGTTTAATTAATGTTTAACCAGTTAACTGTTTTTGACGAGTATACTCGTCATGGGAAAAGTGCAACATTTTGCGTTATGCGACTTTATTCGTCAAGAGTATAAGTAGTGACAATTCGTAATTTGAATTACAATTTTAGTAAAAACTCAAACTTATTCGTCAATTTCAAGATGTTAAAAATATTTTGAGACCAAGTCGAAATCAAAGGAACAAATAAAAGATTAATAATAATTATTATAAAAAAACTCAGCGTATAATATAAAATGTTTTTATATAATGTATCGCTGTGTTGTATTAATTTTTAATGTTTCTTTCCATTCATATGCAAAAATGTATGTATATTCGTTAAAGTAAATTAATCACATTTACTTATTTAAAAAAAATAAAAGTCCTTTCGTTACAAATACACATATTTATTTCATTACAATTTCAGATTACAAATACTCTGTATTTGACGAGTACACTCGTCGTCTCTAAATTTTTGCAACACAATTTAGATACTTATTTTCCGAAGAGCGCGAAACAGTTAACTGATTAACAGATACTTATAAGTTCTAAAAATATAAGAAAAGAACATTGACATCAAGAAGGCAAGTATGCAAAATTTCAATACATTGGCCAATCAGAAAGTAAATCGAAAATCGATTACAAAATTTCATCCTTAAAAACGTAAAATAGCCCAAATTTAATAAAAGTAATTAAAAATAAAATGATTTGTTGGAAGATGTATTGTTCGGAAGATGGATTTGAATTCAGAAAGTCGTGTTTCTTCAATTTAATAAAATTTCTGCTCTGCCATGTAATATTAAGATTTAATAATCCGAGAACCCCTTTCTGGTTATAAAAGAAACAATTTGCAATGCGATTTTAAAATGCTGCTAAAGAGATAAGCATATTGTACCTAAATAAACGGATTTTGTTACAGAATCTATTAACAAAACAAGTTATTCAAGATGATGTAAACCTCTCTTACAAATGGCTTTACACGATGTTCCGCAGTTGTAATTAATTCCGCAGTAGTAAATCAAACTCTGGGGTAGGCCCATTGATAAGTATTAAAACTTGCGAATGAACCAAATTTAAATCATTCTTAATCCATCATATTTAATCCAGCATTATAAAATAATTTAATATTAAATTCCAAACTTAAGTAAAGTGAAAAAAAAAACCATTTTGTAAAGAATCTGGCATTAAGTTCCAAGCTCAGGTAAAAGTAATGTTAGGACCGTAAGTATGTACTGTTGAAAATAATGAGCTAGCTCGAACTCATTATTTCAGTTTTTCTTCCTATATCCCCTTTTCTAGGCTGGACTGGTGGAAATTAATTTTATGACTGGCTGCGTATTGGAAAACAGTGCCAAAATTAATATTTTCTACAAATAGGCTTTCATCAATTGAAATTTTAAAGAAAAGTAAGTGCAATTCGATATTTATTAATGATATGAAACTAAATACGCGTTAGGCGGAAGGCGTGGTCTGTGTGTCCCACATGCCGGATAACGAGCTGACCGACCAATATGCAAAATATGCAACAACCAAGGAAGAATTCGCAATGGTAGCTCATTATAATCGAACAAACAGATTAACCATTATAAAGGTCTTCCAATTCCTTTCCCATCAAAGAAATCATACCATTATTATACCAACGGTTCCATCACACCCAACAGCAATACAGTTCAGAAGTTGTTGGTTGTGTTCTCTATCTTTACGAAATTCCAGTATACTGTCTTTTATGTCTTTTCCAGTGCCAGATTTAGGTGTTACATGGCGTAAAAACTTTGAGTTTGGTTCCTCTACTAGGGAAACGTGCACTTCTGAAATAACTTTTTTACACAACTTACTACCTCTCTTTTCTTGAACAACGCTTAAGGTGGAAGACGTGGTCGGTGTGTCCCACATGCCGGCTTCCGGGGTAGCGAGATGACCGACCAATATGCCAAATATGCAACAACCAAAGAAGAATTAATTGCTATTCCAGCTTCTTATTCATACTTAAAAAAGCAACTGACAAAGTTTATTTTAGCACTTTCAACGCTACCGACGAGATATCTTTCAGATACTTCCAATTACAGGTTTCTGGGGGCTAAAATTTGTCTCTTATGTCAGTTTAAATGGATTGAACTTTCTAACACATATCTGAAGATTTAGCCCACAGTCAACTTTTTTTTTAAATTTTAGTCACATTTTAGCCCACAACAACCTGTAATTGGAAGTATCTGAAAGACGAGATATCTCGTCGGTAGCCTATAATATTAAATGAATGGCGGCGATATTGGGGTGATTCAGGCAAAGGTGTATTAGTCAGATATGTTTCATAGTCTGATGAGGTGATGGGTCTATACTTTGGGTTGTTTGAGATCTTGTTTTGTCTGATATGTTATTTATTTATTTTGTCTCCAGCTTCTGTTGACTTTTTTTACAGGAAATAAGCTAGATTGTTGAAAAAAATGTGTATGTTTTTGCACGAGTTCTGAATTTACTTTTCTAGTTCTGTTATTTGTTTGCTACCTCTACTATGTTTAGAATTTTAAATTAATTATTCAATTTTTTCGAACAGCTTTGTATTTTACTCAATTGACTGAATTTTAAATACTAATCAGTTGTTATTTGATATTTCAGCACAGTACACTACATCTTTTGGGCTTTGTTATTTTATTTTTATGCTTATGTGTTTTTGCTGTTTTTTAATGTAAATTTTTATTTAAATCACTTGAATTCAGTTTATTTATTATTAATTAATTTAGTTATGGATGGAGGGGGGGGATCCGTTGGGCAGACCAGTACCAAGTATAGCAAAAGTGAAAAAAAAAAGCTTCATTTTGTGGATGTATGTTCTTCACAGCTTTTTATGAAAATGATGATTTGTTTCATGAATCTTAGCATGAATCATTTCTTTTTCCCGAACTCAAGATAAGAGATCCAAGCTTTTCATTTTATTTCGATCAGATAAGAAAAATGTAAGTGCAGTGTAGTTGCAGTAAAGGTTATCACAAATACCCAGGTGCGTCGCTACTTATGTTCGAGTATGTGCATGCGTACTGCGTGAATGCGAATAGATAAAAAAAAAACCCAGTGTGAATGAAAAATGTCTGTTTATTTTCCAACATTCACTATCCAGTACGGTAAAAATGCTTAAATTTTATCAAACACCAGTGAGAAAAATCACCTTTTTTTTTTTTTTTTTTCAAAAAGTTCTTTAAAAGTTTTTTAGTTCAAATAAATAGAAATTATTAATTGATAATACCTCTATCCTGTATTCATTGAAATATTTTTAATAGAATAAATATCATTCTTTAATGAGAATAGATTTTTTTTAAAAAATTTGTAACTTGTCAGTCGTTAGAAATACGGATAGCCACAAATTCATAATATATCACTAACATATTTGTTAAACTTATTCTAATAAAATGTCTTCTTCATAATTTTCAAAAAATCCATCATTTGCAAAAAAATTTCTTCCTATTGTATATAAAACTTTCTTTTAATTGTGTTACCCTCGCTGTCTCATAACGCTGCATAGAAAAAAAGAAGCTGATAGGTGAAATAATTGTATACTAAGATGATAATGGATTAGACATGTATGTTTATTAAAGAATTATTGCTTTTTTTCGTTGAGAATGATGACTGTATGAAAAGAGGAGAAGAGTCTAGTGTTATGGAATTTTTAAAATCAACATTAAAATGTCTTAATTTTTTAAAAATAAATTACATTTCACTTTTAATTAATAAGATAAATCTTATTCTTAATTCACTTCTTTTCTTAATTTGTGGCTTGTTATCAGTTATTAAAAGTACTGACAGCCACAAATTCACAATATATCATTAACATATTTGTTGAGCATATTCTGAAAGAATATTTTTGCCAATATATATTATTTGCAAAAAAAAAATGTTCTTTTCTCTTTATTTTATATAAAACTTTTTTTTAATTGAGTTACCGTCGCTTGTCTCATAATGCTGCATAGAAAACAAGATGATAATTAAAATTGTATACTAAGATGATAATGGATTAGACATGTATGTTTATTAAAGAAATATTGTTTTTTTATAATGGTTACTATTTGATAATCAAAAGATTCATCAAATGTGTGGAGTTAAGAAGTGAGGGACATAATGTTTCAAATCAATAGATTAAAAGTATTAATTTTTTTAAATAAATTAAATTTCACCTACCAATAATAGAATAATCTCAATCTTAATTTACTTCTTTTTTTAGTTTATGAGTTGCCATCTATTGTTAAATATACTAATATCCACAAATTCGCAATATATCATTAGCATATTTGTTAAACATATTCTGAAAGAATGTTTACTTCAACATCCATTATTTACACACACACAAAAAGTTTTTTTTCTTTCTACTTTATATGAAACTTTCATTTGATAGCATTATCCTGGTTGTCTCATAACAATGCATAGGAAACAAGAAACAGATGATTAAAATTGTAAACTAAGATGATAATGAATTGGACAGGTATGTTTATTAAAAAATTATTGCTTTTTTTCGTTGATAATGATGACTGTATGAAAATTAACGAATTCAACAAGTGTGGGGAGTTACGAAGAGAAGAGCCTAGTGTTTTGGGATTTATAAAATTAACAGATAAAAAAGTATAAAAATTTTAAGAAATAAATTAAATTTTACCTACCATTACTACAATAAATGATATTCTTAAATGATTTTTTTTTCTTAATTTGTGACTTGTCATGTGTTGTTAAAGGTCCTGTAGCCACAAATTTGCAATATATCACTAACATATTTGTTGAGCCTATTCTGACAGAATATTTCTCCAACATCTCTTACTTTCCAATATATATATATATATATATATATATATATATATATATATATATATATATATATATATATATATATATATATATAAAATTCCTATTTTATATAAAAATTTCATTTAATTGCGTTACTCTCGCTGTTTTATAACACTGCGTAGAAAACAAGAAGCTGATCATTATAATTGTATGCTAAGATTATAATGAATTGGACATGTATATTAAATAATTATTGATTTTTTAGTTGATAATGGTTGCTATATGATAATCAAAGGATTCAACAAGTGTGTGGTGTTAGGAAGAGAGAGACCTAATATTTTGAGATTTATAAAATCAACAGATTAAAACGTATTAAAGTTTCCAAAATAAATTAAATTTCACGCACCATCAATACAATAAATGTTATTCTTAATGGATTTCTTTTCTTAATTTTTGACTTGTCATCTGTTGTTAAAGTTCCTCACAGCCACAAACTCGTAATATATCGTTGACATATTTATTAAACATATTCTGAAGGAATGTTTTCTTAAACATCCATTATTTGCAAAAAAAAAAAAAATCGTATTTTATATGAAACTTTTATTCAGTTGCTAGATTTCGCTGTCTCATAATACTGCATAGAAAACAAGAAACTGATAATTAAAATTATGTATTTAGATGATAATGGATCGGACATGTATGTTTATTACAGAATTATCATTTTGATAATGCTTGCTGTATCAAAATTAATGGATTCAACAAGTCTGTGGAATGGTTCTGAATTTAAAAAGACAGTAGCAAGATGGTATTTCTGATAATTTCGAATTTGTAGAAACAACACTTATATTAGAAAATTTCTTTGTTTCTATGTGAAATTGAACATATCAGGATTAAATGTTTTATGAAGAAGTTTATATAAATTTTCATTCAAAAACAAATCTGTAACTGAAAAATCAAATTCGCCATATCAGTAAATACAATAAATTTTATTGATAAATAATACATTCACAGCACACAATACATTTGTATCCAAAGTGTTACATAAAGGACGAAAAAAAAATATTTTTCGTATTTTACATTTCATCAAATATAATTGTAATTTAACATTACTTTAAATATTATACTAAAATACATATACCATATATAGAGTAGTATTAAATACATTCATTTTCAAGTGTGCAAATACTTTAGAAGATCATTTCACTCTTAAAAATATCACAGAAAAACATTAAAAAATACAAAATAATTAAAATACAAATGTGGTAAGAATATTTTAATAAATTAATATATTCTTACCACAGCTCATTCTATTTTCACTGAATATGAAATAAAACTTTTAAAAAAATTACTTCAATCTCTTGACAGTTAAGACGAATATTAAAACATTTTCATATTAAAAATTAAAATTAAAATTTTTCTATACCGTTGATGCGGAAATTATATAGAATTAATATGCACCCTAAGCATCCTTTTAATATTTAAATCAATTAAACCAATAATAGCTCCCAAAAAAGATTTGTCATGTAATTAGATAATACAGAAAAAAAAAACTTTCAAGAGATTAAAATGTATTAAATTATAAAAATAATGATACAATCGTACAAATTATTCAGGAAACTGTAAAAATGGAAATAGCTGAAGAATAATAAAATAATAAAATGAGGAACACACGAAATAATAACAAAAACAAAGATTCAATTAAAAGCTTTAGGCATTCAAAATTCTTTTAATTTATATCTAAAGCAGGAATAAAAAATGGTTCCAAAAATCGTAAAATAGTCTTGCTATTTATGTCATGGCATAAAAAATATCTTTGAACTTTTTTTAATAATACAGAAATAGAGATTTAACAACATTGTTTAACACATAGGCAAATCTCTAGCTAACATCCTACATTAAGAAAAGGAACATGTTGATTTGATAACAGAATATTATTTCTCTTTGAAGGTCAGACTCAATTTCATTGAAATTATGTCGGGCATGTAGGCTTGGCACAAGCCTACATGCCCGACATTGTTCAAAGGGAAATTGTTCAAAGGGAATTTGGTTTTCAGTAATATCATTTTGTTGAAGTAATAAAATTAGCAGAATCTAAACATGTCTCGAAAATATGAAATATGCCATAATATTATCGTATTATGAGCAGATTTAAATATGATATTAATCAAATCTTTAGAAAAAAATAAGAGGAATTAAGACAAAAGTTCATAAAAATGAGATGTTATTCCAACTCGTGTGTTTATCCAGTTTCTAGTAATATATTCTAGAAGACAGATTAATATTCTGAATTTAAGCTATATACTGTTCATTTCAGTATTTTGAGACGACCCCTTTTCGACGAGTCCCTCATTAAGGGGAGAGACGCGGAAGAATGAGAGCATTTCCGGAATGCTTCGTCATTCTTTGACCTTGATTTTCGCCCTATTAGATATTTTTTGTTCATTTTTTTCCACTTGTATGTGAGTATCGTGTCGTTTCTGATCGCATTATTTTAATTCAGTCTGCGAGTAATCCGAGTTTATTTAGTTGTTAAATGTAAACATCTCATCCTTTCATGTTTCCTCTCACCCTTATTAACGCATTAAACCCATCCTAACGCTTGCGCAAAAGCGCGGATTGTTTTAGAATCCGTTGTTAAACAATAAGGATTTATTTAATGAGGTATTATTGCTTTAAAATGTAACATGGCGAAGATGAATAATAATAACGGCTATCACTCGACTTTTCACAACACACGATCAAAAGAATGGTTAAGTCATGGAGATAACAATAGCATACATGTACTACTAGACTGTCATACTCAACAGCCTTCAATGGAAACATATTCCTAATTATCTCAAGCCTAGAAACCAAGGCCTTGATTTAAACTATTACCATATTTCAAATACTTCAAGCATAATAAATTTGTACAGATAATATCCCCTTAATGCAGCTAATAAGGTTTTTCCCTCTGACATTATTTTTAGAGAAAATATTTTTTCTACCTTTAATAATTTGAGGATTTTTGTAATATGGTTCGGAAGTGATTAGAGTACTTCATATTTTCTTGTGATTTTTCAATATTTCACAATTATAAATTTAATTTTAGAATTCAAAATAATCGCTTTACAGACATCGCAGCCAATTAGAAGTTTCATAAATGACAATAGAAAATCTTCAATAGACTTACTATAAAGCCTTATATATATAAGCTATTAATAGTACAAAACGTATTATTAAAAAACCATTGTCAAAGTATTTTTTATTATTTTCAATGAATATATAATTGATTTACAGGATTTCTTCATTAAAAACTTTATTTCAATTTTCCATATTATAGAATTGACATATTTAAGAAAACAATCCTTCATCCTTTTATAGAATAAGAATATACTGTGGAACATTTTTTTAAAAAAGAAACCATACAAATCAGATTATATTCCACAATTATCCTTAAAATCGAACCTTGAAAGAATTTTAGCTCTTCAATTAAAATGAGTTTATGACATGTATTTGATGTTTTGGATTCTCTGAAAGTAATTCTTAATAATTTATCAACTTTCTACAGTATCAGTGAAAATACAACAATGCATTAATCATTTATGCATAGTTTTTTTCATGATCACTGCTTTTAAGCTTTTGCGATTCTTAGTCCCTATCTTGAAAATCTTTGAAAAATCAAGTTGACAAAGAAACGAAAGCTATTTTGTAATAATAATCATAAAACGTCTAAGTAACTTTAAGAGACGGGAAAGAAATATGACCTGAATAATATACTTATATATTTAAAGTATAAATATTTGAAAGTATATATTTATTAAAGTTGAAATATTTGTAGAGTTGGGCGTTTCTGACAAAAATTAATTTATATTCTGCATTCTGATTCCATATCTAAGATAAAAAAAAATAGTTCGTTTTGTGTTAATAAATTTGTTTTGTTACTTGCTAAATTTAGTTTTCTTGGAATTATTGTTCACAATTTTGAGACAATTTTGACACACAGTTTGTGTCATTCGTCTAAGATGTGACTTTATTTATCGTCAGCATGCGGTTATCTTGAATTGTAAATGACCATGCACTTAGTATGCCATTCACTTAAAAAAATGGTGCAGGGAGTATTTTTTTTTTCATACTTGATCACAAGAATATAAAAAAATAAAACAAATTCAATATTCTTTAAAAAAATCTGTGAAAATAACATGTTTTTAAAACATAAGAATGCTAGCCTCTAAGGAGTTTAGAGGCTAGTTTTCTTAAATCATTGGAAAACATATACTTCTTTGCATGGTTAAACTTTTGGACATTATAAAAAAGACATACGCTATGCAAACCAAAAAGAACAAATCCAGGCAATTTTAAAGGCTTTAAAAAGAATATTATGTCTTGAATTGACTGGCCTGATGAATGATATGTCATTTTTAGATGGAATAATTCATCCTTCCAAACTCGGATGTCTAGAAGATTAATTCTGTTGTTGATAAATATTTCTTCGTCATGAATAGCTGGATCTACGAGATGAATACCCCATGACATTCTAAAAATAAATGAACAAATTCAATCTAAAAAGGAAAAATCAGACTTCGTTATACTTGGGAACACAGTTTTCATTGTATTACATGGGCTTCATTTTTACTAGATTTAGGGTGTGATCTGAAAAAGACTTCAATTTTTTTTTTCCTATCACATCAATTTTTTACAATAATAGATAATCACCATGTTTTTCGAAAAATGTACTCCTTGCATCTGTAACAAAATAATAATTTACATGAATGTATTTTTCTTACAACTATTTTGAATCTCCATCGAATTTTACACATTTGCATACTATTTAAAATAAAAAATTTTGTTTGTAGCTTTTTTTTCAGTGTTCAGTACGTGGTCATAAGCATCGAGTGAGCAAGTAACAGTCAATTAAAAGGTAACTCCTCTACTTTGATACCATTCTTAGTGGAATCATATTCATAACTCAGGATTATTTATAATTCATAACTAGGTTTTCTGGAAGCATGTCAAGAGTGATTTTCGGAAAATGATATCATAATCTTGATGGTATTTTGCAACTAAGCATTTTGTGGGAGTTCAAGAGCTTAGTTTCTTGAAAATCACGAAGTAATTTTTTTAAATCTTGTATAAATGGACCTCCCAAAAAGTTTTGGAAGTTAAGGTCAAACAATAATCAGACATTATTTTTCAATCCTGACAATGTCAAAATAAATTGGCAAAATATAATGATCCACCGAATCAATAGACAGTAACTAAACAGACAGGAATTGTTATTTTTTTTTAAAGACGAGATAGATCATTTTTAACGAGGTACCTAAAATGGTCTCCATCATTTGACAAAGCTTTAACATATTTCCGTTTGAAATGTAATTTCAAGTGTTGAAATATGAATATTATGTTTTCTTTTATTCAAAAATTAGATAAGGTAGAATGTTTGAAGCAGCAGTTTTGATGGCAAGTCGTGAAGTCCAATTTTTAAGACTAATTAATACCTTTTAGTGATATGCAATTGCACATGATATGCAATAGACAACAAGGATATTTTATGTATACACATTGCATGCCATTTTAGGATCAAATTATAAGAATCTATTTAATGTGTAAAGTGCAACAACCCAGTAACTCTCTGAGTGTTGATTCAATGACTCTCTGTATGTCTCTAAATCACTCATGATGGTAAATTTAAAATTTAATAATCAGTTTGGATTTATTTAAAGGAATTGCTGTTATGAAGATTTGAAACTAAAGTGCAAGACAGAAACACACTTCAAAATCTGCTCTGAACTTTTACTGATAGAGTAACTATTCTGTTACATCATATTCCTATAACTATCTTTCCCTCTTCTTATATTATGAGTACAAACAAAGGCACTATTAATTTTAAAACACTGAGGAAATTCGCTTTTGAAAGTACGATGAATTCATTACGTTTTCTCTCGAAAACTCAATGTTAAGGGTCTTGAAAATTTCTTCTTTACACTTGCTGTACACAAAAGATTGAAGTACACAGACGAAAACTGACATAGAGTTGAGTTTCAGTTGAATTAAATTATAAGAATATAACTAAAAATAGACAAAATACTCTCTAAGTAGAATTCATTTTTCTTATTATATCCTAATGCTTTCACTGTTCAAAGGTAACAGTTTCATACATAGTACCTTGCCTCTTGCCAGATTAGAGATATTTCACCCCTACCAACACGAAAAATGCGCTCCGTTATCAGTCGATATCTCCTCCATCTCAGCTACAATAAATGCATGTAGATAAGAGGTAGGGAAAAAAACGAGACGTAATAGATGAAAATGAACTCAGTTTCAAAATCAGCCTGCCTGTTTTAGTAAAAGTTAGGTCAAAAACCCATATCAACAAAAATATCATCAAAATTCTTAGCTCGCGTTAGCTATACTAATTTCAAACAATTACAGACATTTTACCATTGATTTGAGAACGCAAGTCAGTTGAAAGATTTATTTTATTCTATTTAACTTAATTTTAGCTTAAAATTGTAAAACATAATTATTATACTGAAAAAAAAAATGTTTCTTAATACTACTGATAGCTTTCTATCTGTAACATAAAAATAAACAGGAGTATCATGAGTAATAAAAATAAACATTATCAGGAGCAATAAAAAATAAACAGGATTATTAGAAAAAAGAAAGGTATTACCACTTCAAAGAGATATTTATAAATAAAATAAATTCATAGACTTTTGTTTCGAGAAAAAAATTCGAAACTTTTATACCAAATTCTTTCTAATTCAAGTATAGTCTCTGTCATCTGACCATTGCCAAACCCGAGACTGAATTCCAACAGAATTTCGTCTCACAAAATACTCTCAGTGTATTTGAAAACTTGAATATCAATTTACAAAGCAGATTAAACTCTCTTCGTTAAAAGGTTCGAGAAAAGAGTTGAAATATATACCTTGTGCCAAGTGCAACTTGTATGATTTGGAAATCAACCTCTCTCAACATCGAGAATCGTATCGATTTCCTAGGCAAACAGTTGATAAAATGGTTGTTCAAGGTGACAGACAATATTTTTAATTTAGTGGGAGTACAGGTAATTGAGGTTTTGCATAGGATGATGAAATGAAAGCATACAGATGCCATAGTAGCAAGCATTGTGAACTATAAAGCAATGTTCTGGAAGCTGCGCAATTGAGTGAAAAATCTAACTATGATCGCCAAATACTAATGCATCAAATATTAGCTCATAATACTCGGCAAGCGTTTGGTTGAGTTGCTACTTCAGTTATTACCTGCAAATTTTTAATAGTAGTAAAGAAATTACTGACATCGAATTCTTCACTTGTATAATTGGTATTTGGTTAGTTTGTTTAGTTAAAAGGATATATATTATGCTTTTAATGAAGCAGCTATACTTCCTATGTATAATCGCCTTTTTTGAGATTCTTCGTTTCCCTATAAAAATCACATGATTTATTCTGAAACATCGAGCTATTATTTTCGGACATACTTACTTTTCAATAAAACCCCTTTTTAACAACATTAAAGAAATCAAAATAGCATCCTTTATATACCGGAAGTACGAATTTGGTGCACGTGATGCTAACAATCGTTTCCGATTTATCAAATTAAAAAATTAAAAAAGAACAATTTCTATTGCGATTTCAGAGTGAAATGAAAACAAATTCCTATAATGCATTCAAGCATTATTGGCTCTTACCAATAAATAAATGAAATCTGGGAATTATTCCCTTGAAATTAGCTGTAGAACAGAATTCTAAATTGTTTGCACGTAGAAGTAGCAAATCATTTCGACACTGTAGCATTCCTCTGCACTCATCTGGTATAAGCATTTTCAATATTAAGAATTTCCAAATGTTGTACACTCATTAAAACAACTCAAACAGCCTTCGTGGGACTTCAAACACATTAGTTAAATGTGCATATTTATATTCCTGAAAAACAACTTTTGCTATAATATCAACATGCGGAGCAGTACAAAAATTTAAAATCTTGTATTCAGTGTAAAAACTTTGAACAAATAGAACAATAATCGATGAGTATAATTGCCGCAATATTCGATCATAATTTATAAATAAATTATTAAGAGAAGAAGAATTATCTATTAATTTAAATAATAACTTAAAAATAAGAATAACTTAAAAATTTGATTCAAAAAATTTCTAAAAATAAACTTTTTATTAACTTTTGTAAGCATATAATAAAAAATTGTAAATCAGGGAAAATGTAAATAAAAAAATGTAAATATTAATTATACGTAATATTTTGATGCCAACATTTAAGGTAAAACATCCATAAATCAGCAGAATTTTACCAAAACGCAACTACACACTTAATTTCATGATTTATTCTTATTAAAAATATAACAAGACATCAGTATCAAGTCTTAACTCTTACTCCTGATAAATTGTGAAGTAACCGTATTTAGTGAATTTAATTATTGTAAACAGTCATCGCCAATTCAAAAGCATAAACTATAATTGATGCATACAAAGTTAGCATCATTTATACATAGGATGAAATTTGAAAAAGCACATAAGAGGTATGCGCAATGTATCAATGTAGATAGGAGGAAATGGAAAAACTATCGATATTATAATTTCAATAATGGTTCAATTATCATGGAAAAGAGATATTTAATAATTTCAGTATCAGCTAATAGGTATTAAAATCATTCAAAAAATTGGATAACAATCTTTTTGTATGAAAATAGAGTTCATATTTCAAATACGAGAATGATTTTAAAATTCTAGATACAATGAATAAAACTAACGACTCTTAGAAATGAAAATGAGTTACTCTATTTTGAAAGATATATATATATATATATATATAATTTAAAAAAAAAAACATTTTCTTTTACCTGTTGTACCATTCATATGCTTCTTCTGTTCTGCTGAATCGATATGCTTTGCACAAAAAGTTCCCATCTTTGACAGAAGAAGGATTTTGTTTCACTTTTGAAATTAATATAGCTGTAAATATCTTCCGATCATATTCCAAATATTCCATTGTTTCTTCAATTTTCGTAATGACATCTTCGTCAATCTCTTGGGAGAATATTTTTGTCACAATACTTTGCATGGCATCTTTTTCCGAAACATAATTGCTTATTGGTTCCAATGTCTTTTTGTATTCTTCAACTGTGTTTATGATGCAACAAAGTATATATTTGGAGCGTAAATATTCTACAAAAGAAGTCATTACACAGATTGGTCCAAAGTAAGAGGCAACAATTAATAAATATTGAACTGGAACTTTTAGATCTGGTCCGAAATGAGAAGCAGCATTTAATAGATATCGAATTGAATGTCCTAGGATTGGTGAGATCTTAAGATAAGATTCTAAGCGATCTAAGGAAACTTTACTTAGAAAGCGAATAACTCCTACAGTTAAGCCAACCAGCCTCATTACTGCAACCGTGAAAGAATTTTTTTCTAATTCATAGGCAGCTGATAATAAGCTTTCAATTAAAGCTCTTCTAGAATTTAAAAAACATGACAACTGGGAGGGGAAGATATCATTTTCTTGGTATGAATTAGCCAGCAAAGAGAGATTAATATTAAACTCAGTTGATTCCTCTCGATCCATCTCTTCAATGAAATAACAGCAGTGCACACGTTCAACCTTTAGTATAATATCAGTAATCACATCTTGTAGCTTTGGATGATTTACGCTTTCTGCGATAAGTCTAGCAATCACTTCTTCATCATAGACAAAAAGAAAATTGTACAATTCTTCAACGTTCTGAAAACATAAGAAAATTTTTTTAACACAATAAAAAATAAATGTAGGTAATTTTTTTTTTTTAATTTTAATAGAAATTTTGTCAATTTTTTGGGAGGGGGGGAGGAATTCACGTATGCGAATTTTTGGCATCTGTGTCAGCCTTCTAATTGCTGACATTTCTACTACTGATCAAATTTCTTTTCATAATTAAAACCAATTATAATAAAGTACTACATTTACACGTTTTGATAGAAAAGGGCAACTGAATTCATTTGGATTGTCAATAATGGAAATCTTAACTTAGTTTCTTCTCTGACCCACAATTCAAATCATAACTATTTCCAACCAATCTGTAAGAAAATGAACACAAATTCAATAGACTAAAGTTTAAGAAAACACTTTAGGAATTTAAATCAAAAGGGCAAAAATAAAATGAATTTTCTAATAAAAGGTGTCTCAAGTAAATAACGAACTGAAAGGGGACATACTCAAAGTTTCAAGTGTTGCTTGCTTCGACTTCCGACAAAACTTCATGTCTCGAGCTACACGTTCCATCTTCTTTTGAGATATTTCCACTCTTAAAAAAGTTTTCAAAACTAACATGAATAGAAATAATGGAGGACAAAATTGTAAATACAAAGCTTTTGAAATTTTAAAAAATAACTGGAAAACAATTTTGGTTCTTGCCCTTTCAGAAAAAGCTGTCACAATTTTTTTTTTTTTTTAATTCTGAAAACTTTTTGCAGAAATATGCTAATTTATGACTCCTTGTGCAGCTGCATATAACAAATTTAATTTTATGAACCACTCTAGTGTATATGCAAACACTAAAATTCAAAACCTCAACAAGCCAGGCATTTATCAGGAAGAATTAGAAATTATAATATATGGCATTGCCAAAAACCATTAAAATAAATAGCATGTCTTGGTTGATATATGGTTGATTAAGATGATTCATGTATTCAAAAGACATCCAAAATGCTTACTTAATTTACATCAAAATACGAAGAAATTAAACTTAAAACAATATGTGCATATAGACACAAAGCATTGTACAAACACACTATTCAACATTTCATTCATCGTTTTCATATTCAAATTAATAAAAGAACATAATTTACATTAAAGTAATTTCAATTTAAATTATTATGCAAGTTTCCCACTCTAATCGTGATCCAATATTAATTTTTAAATCCTTAAGAATAGGCTTATAATTCCAATTTTGTAGAATGCTTTGAATGTGATAAAAATCATTTGTTATACTGTTAGAGGTCATTAAAAATATTTCAGAAAAAATTTACTAAATCTAAATTTTCATTCTATCCCATAAATTATACCTATTAGAACAAGTTTGTCATCTTTACATATATAATAAAAAATAGTTTTTTTTTTTTTTTTTTATTTTAGAAACCTGTAGACTTAAGGCTGCTTAAATTAAATGTTAGTAACATATAAATATATTTAAAGCATAAATTGCCAATTTTGATAATAGTAATAAAATTTGGCGAAATTAAAATGATCAATTTCCTTATTAGTCCAAAAATTAAGTAGAAAGAGTTAAAGCAGATACATGTATCTTGTTTTCAAAATATAACTGGAATATAACACAGCTTTTGTGATATACAATATTGTTAGAAAAACTAACTAATTTTTTTTAAAATGAATTAAATTTTTGGCAATCATTGTTTTCGTCCAAATTATTGACTTTTCAGAGTGTTAAAATTAATGTGAAATAAAGATGTGAATTGTTTTTATTTCATTTTTCATTTTATTACACCGAAAAACATGAATTTAAGTGTGCCAGTATAAACAAATTATGATTAGTGAAAAATTAAAAAAAAAAATGTATATACGAAAAATGCTTACTACGAACTAAAAGTAAAAATAAAAACCTTACTTCAGTGATAAAGTTCAAAGAAAACAATTTTGTGATCTTATCTTTAGCAATGACAAAAGAACCCGATTGAGTATTTTGACTGATGAATTTGAATTTCTTCATAACAAAATTTCAAACTCACACATTGTATGAAAATAAAATTGGAATCATGAAAAAAGCAATTTTTTTTTAATTTTAAGTTTGTGTAAACACAATCTTTAGGAGACAATACCATTGGAAGATATAAACATTTGTTTTCATAGGCAAGTCATGGTGAGTATCCATCGTGCGACTGTTAAGCCTATTTTCATGCTCAATTTAATTTTGGTTGACGCTTGTTTCCAGCATCTTGATTTCTTTAGCATATTCTTTCTTCTGATTCATGGTGAGTTTTTACTTATATATGACAAATCCTTACCCAAGAATTTCTAATAAGATTTAGCTGTTCCATTAATTAGTTAATCGAAGTCTTGATTAAGCACTTAATTCTATGAAGAAGTCTAAAATGCTTGTATGATACTTTGTTTATATTTTACCGCTGCCATTCGACAATAAATAATAAGAGAGCCTTCTGTGCTACCTATGCTAGCATTTTAAATATATAGATAATATAACTGAATGCAAAATATCTCGAGTGAACATAAAATGAATATATAAATTTCATTTAAAATCAACAATCTGAAAAATTTGAATTGAAAATCATACAATAATATTTGTCCTATTTACTTCCATCGGATAATTAAAAAATTCGATTTTGCATAATATACAAAATTGTTATTATAACGTATTGACATGCCATAAGATTACGATTAAGATAAGCCAAGTTCATGCATGGATTTTCTATCATAGAATTTATTAAAAAAAGCACTGATGTATGTTATCTAGAAAATGTAATTTAGCTATCTAGGTGATAATTTACAAAGACTTGAGTATCTATTAATTGAAAATCATAAAGGAATTTTTCCCAGAAAGCATTCGCCCTCCCGTTGTTGAAGTGCGGAAGTTTAGAGAGGGGCGCAGCTCAGGTGTCGTCCTCGTCATCCGACCGTGGTTCAAAATTACGAAATCCTTCCTAAAATAGCCTCAGTGTCTCTTTAAAACGGGACGTTAATATAACTAAACTAACTAAACTTAGAAAGTATTCTGCTGAGGAGTTTTGTATGCTGGTACATTATAAGGTTGAAATCAGTGGCTATTGGGTCCCATGAAAATCCCTAATTCCTAATTCCACTGAATCCCTCCCATTGGGTCCTATTAGGTCCCTAGAAATCCTAATCCACTGAAGAACTGTTGAATAAGTTGATTTGATGTACATTAAATCTGTTGAGGTGAAATTAACTCCCGTTGATGTAGCATGGATGTTGAAAGAGGGTGTGTCGGTTAAGGTACCATCATCGTTATCTGATCATGGGTGAATGCCCATCTCAAAAAAATCTTCTTATTGCTTCAAAGAGCGTATATATAACTCAGCTAAACTAAAACTCAGACAGACTGTCTAGGTAGAACATTTATCTATTTAGTAGAAGATAAAACATTATCAAAATATGACCTGGTTAAAGTACCATTCCTTATTTTGCACACAAAAAATTCATATGCTAAAGAATTTGATAGCTATTCGGTCGAATATTATTAAATTTTGCTAGCGTTGATGTGGCATGAATGTTTGGAGAGGATGTGCCGATTAAGGTGTCATCATCGACATATGATCATGGATGAAAATTTCAATGCTTATCTCAAAATACCCTTCGCTTCAAAGAATGTAAATGTAACACAATCAAAGTAATTAAGGAAACTTGTTAACCCATTAAAAAAACAGCTGCTGATATATTCTTCCAATAATCAGACAAATCTTCCGGATAAAATATTTGACTATTTAGTAGAAGATAATCGTAAAATGATCCGTTTAAAGTACCATTCCTTACTTCACAGACATAAAAAAAAATCACATAGTAAAGAATCTGATAGTTATTTTGTCGAATATTATTAAGATTTGCTAACATTGATGTGGCGTGGATTTCTGGAGAGGATGTGACGTTTAGTCACCATCTTCATCTAACCATGGGTGAAACTTTCAATGCCCTTCTCAAAATAACCTTCCTATTGCTTCAAAGAATATAAATATAACTCAACCAAACTAATTAGGGAAACCTATTAAACCATTAAAAACAGCTGATGGTACATTATTCCAATAATCAGGCAGATCTTCCAGATAAAAAAAAATTCTCTACTTAGTGAAAGATGAAACATTATCGAAAAATGAACCAGTTGAAGTACTATTCCTCATTCCGCAAAAAAGAAAATCATGTATAAAGGCATTTGACTGCTATTTGATCGAATATTATTAAGGTTTGCAAGCGATCATAAGTGATTACTGTATTTAAAAAACTTAGTTTGCAAAATGACACCAATAACTCCAGAATATTTCATTTATTTCATTAATTTTTTATCCTTTTTTTGGAGTAAAATAAAATTGCAAAATTCAAAACTATACTTCTTGTCTCTAGAAACAGATTTTTGCCCTAGTATTGGGTAATTTGGATACACCTATACTTTCTCCACTTTTCTAGAATTTAAGATAAAACAATACACAGACAATATACAGACAATACACAACAATACAAGCTGTTGATTTTTCGTACATTATTTTCTAGAGTAATGAAGGGATGCCTGAGTAAGTCTGGAACAAAAATGCTTATAGCTGTTTCTGTAGAATGTATCAACAGAAAATAATCTTTTCAATGCAGTTTCGTAAAACTTTGACACTCTTTGCAATCATATTTTTAGATGGATGACTTTTACTAGGAAATTTTAAATGATTATCATTTTAGAATCCTATCGATTATTTTAGCAATTTACAAAAAAAAAAAAAAAAAAAAAAAAAAAAGAATTTATTAAAGATACTTGAAACATTGTAGTAAATCATCGCTAAATATATTATAATATAGAGTCAAAGGATTTTAACACGTAACGAGAGAGATGTCCCAATTCAAACAGTTGCTGCCTGTGATGCTTCGACTGAGTTCATTTCATCTTGTCATCGATAGCTCGTCAGAACAACTTTAGTTTGAAGCTAATTGATTTAAATCAAATAATTAATATTGGCCTAGCAAGAGTATTTAAATAAACAATCTGTAGATAAACGATATTTATGTACAGCAAATAGGAAAATAAATATCTTCTATGCAAATATGCTGGTAATAAAAATCTCGGCGACTCTAATAGTTGCTTTTCTTATATAACCCAAAGAAATTTAACAGCTCATTTATGCATGATTTCTATTTGATAAGCTCCCTTAAGTGCTTTATCGAAACGATGGAATTCTGTTTAGAAATGAGAAAATTTAAAATATTCATTTCTAGTTTCAGGAAAATGGAAGTTTTTCATTTAAAATATTTTTGTATCAAAAGAAATCGAAATTAAGGAGCGCATAATTTTTTTTTTATATTTGGTAATTTCTTCAGCAACATATTAACCCATAACTGGAGACATGCACTTTCTCACGAAGCCAGATGCATGGAATCAAAATGACTCCATTGTTATTTTTCTTTTATGTAGTTTGTAAACAGATTGAAATTTCTTTTGGAAACACAATATATTCTGGAAATCATGTAGGTACCAAAAATATAAAAAAATGTTATATTTTATAATATTAATGTCAAAAAGATGTTATAAGAAAATTCTCAACAATCTTTTAATGAGTATTTATTTCGGGTTAAACATTACGAAATTAAACTAATGTTAATAACAGTTAGAATTTAACAAACAAAAATAAGGAATACAATATTTTAAAATATTACTTTAGGAATATTTCTTAATTTTTTTTGTTTTATTCAAATTAAAAGCAGTTTCAGGGACATGGAGTCAATGACTCCATAAATAACAAAACTTTGAAAAAGATTAACTCGGTTATGCGCGCGTGTTCATATTTAGACTTTTGCCAATATACTACTGAAAGAGCAACTTGAAGATACCGAGGATATGATTGCATTCAAGAACAAAACACCACGTGAAAATCAGAGGTAATGAACAACGCGGAGTCATTTTGACTCCAGTCTCCAGGTACGGGTTAATAATTCACCTCATTCATTTTTAATTATTTTTACTCTGTTTTAAGTTATATTAGCTTTTACAATCTGCTGAATATCTCTATATGGTAGCAATTTTTATGCTATCATATAGAATTTCATAGTGTTGCATGCATATAGTCTGCATGAAATGCTACCGAAATTCTGTTAGTTTTATTTAAAATTCCAAAAAAAAAGAACCCACCTGTTCCCATTCACAAAACAGAAAAAATCTATAACTTTTAGTTATATGACATATTTTCCCAAAAACAAAAATAAAATATGCTCGAATAGAGCTTCGAGCAGAACTCCACAGCGTTAAATAAGCAGCTAATATAACTAAACTTTTCTCTGGCTTCTGAATCTAATGTTTTTTTTAATAAATCATTAATCTAAAATAGTCATAATACAATTTTAAATACATTTAATATATGTTAATGATGGGCTGCCCATATAATAGTTTTTGTACCCAAACACTGCAATATTTATTGTCTTAAACAATACAAAAAACAAATATTTATTTCATTAATATCTTTTCTGACCGAAACTATAAGATTCATGATTATTTAATTCACGATTTGAATAGACACCAAATTTGTATATTTCAGCTAAGATACCATTTTTTACATAAACACTTAAGAATGTCATTTGTATTTTATAAGCCAGCTGTTTCAGTCGTTCGGAGAAGCAAAGGTGAAAATAAATAAAAAAAAAAATATTGTACATTCACAATTACAACAAATCTTCACGACTCAAATTCGGCTAGCGCCATATTCAGTTATATTTCAGCAACTATCCAATTTATATTGAAAAGTCTGCAACGCCAAAAATTGCATCATTTACCAATGCTGCAGTGTCAAATGTTTATGAATTGAAATGTTTATAAAGTGAAGTTAAATAGATCAAAACATGTAAAATTACTATGAAATTGTAGAATCTTTATTCAGAGCATAGATTTAATTACTATTTTTTTCTTACATTTTGGAGAAAATATTTAAAACAAGCTATTTTCTCTAAATTAGTTTAATAAACATAATTTTCACCTCATTTAACTATAAACGTATTTATCTCATTATGCATTTCATAATATTCATAATTAGAAATTTAGTTAGCACTAAATTTAGAGTCACCGTGATTTTATTTAAACGTATATTATATATATATATATATATATATATAAATGATATAAGATAAATTTAATGTATATACAAATAATGTTCCAATGAAGGAATGTGAAAAGTTGAAGAGTATAGATTCAGAAGAACAAGAATTGATATAAAAATGATGGCAATTTCTTTTTTAAATAATACATGTAAAAGAAACTATAAAATTAAGACTTTTAATTATAAAACAATAGTGATTAAGAACTATTTGTTTACATTATAAAGAAAATACTGGAAACATTTAAGCCCTTATTTATTGCTATTTTGGTGATTACTATTTGAATAAATAAAAAATCATGACCTCGCCACATTGAAAATAATTAGGTCTAAAATTATTTGATTGATTTTTATTTTTTTACTGTTTGTTGATTACTTGTTGAATCGACAAAAAAAACCAAGACTCCTCCATCGATATTTTAAAACTAAAATATCAAGTATTGTTTCCAGTTATAGATATTTATCTAACAATTATTTACATAAAAAATTATAAACATTCGCTTAAAGTATCCGACTAGGTTTGGAGGGGATTTTTCAAAAAAAATAAATATTTTAATGTTTATATGATGTTTTTTTTATTAATATAGGGATAAAATGATGAATAAAAGTGTAATTATTTAAATATATATATATAAAGAAAAAAAGCAAACTTTTGATGTAAATTTTAACATTTATTTACGAAAACTAAGATTGTTATAGAGAAATAAATTGTTACGATTTTTCATTTTTCTTTGTTGCATTACATGTGTAACATGTCCTAGAGTGTAACTATTATCTAAGAATTATATTCAAAAATAAAACTTTTGTGAGTAACATATGAAATTATCTATGACATTTTGGAATTTTTATGAAAAAATCACAAATTCCCTATAGCATTCGACATCAAATCCATAGCTCATTAGATTCTTCATAACATAACTAATCATAAATTTCCGTTATTTTTTTGAGATACGACGATACTCCTACAGAAGAAATATGAAAAAACTCGTTCTTCAGAAAATGCATTTAAAGTTTTTAAATGCTTACACATAAGTATCACTTACATGCCAATTGCTATATCTTGGCTTTTAATTGGCATAGAGACAAGATAAAGATGTCACTGAAAACAGAAACGTGACATTTTTTCAGAAAACACAGTTGTGAATTTTCATCCCAATTCATGTCTTCAACATAGTCGGATACCTTAAGTACAATAATCATCAAATGTTCAATCATTGCTTTTAAAATAAGCTGTACTTACCGAATAACCAAGAAGAAATGGACCCATGCTACTGAAAAGGTTTCTGCGGAACTAACAGCAATGTGAGAGTCAACATCTACACTAAAGAGATCTGCTATCAGTTTCTAAAATTCTTTGCATGACGCTTGACGACAGCGCCGCCGGCACACAGGCATAAAATGCTGATTACAACGCAAGAACTCGGTGTTCTTCTCTTTGATATCACAAGTAATGGCTCTTTGTACCTCGTTGTGAAGCACAAACTTCAAATAATAAAAATAAAAATAAAAAATCTGAGTGCTCGGGTGATTCAAGCCCTTGCCCAGGGCCCCCAATTTTATACCAGGGGTGGGTGTAGGTAACGTTTTTATTAAATAATATGTGAAAAAAGATTTAGAAAACCCATTCCATCAGGTATATTTTTAAGTATACGTATATAAAGAGAAAGCATTGTAATCGTCAAAGAATTCGAACTTGAGAGATTAACGAATCACCCATATTTTAGACCCTTCTGAATCAGGAAAGCCTATTTTTTATTATACAGGTGGTTATCAAAATAATGGCATTTTTGAATGCACTTCGTAAGAATTAAAATATAATAATAGCCAGCAGTTCTTTTTATAAATAGCAATGTATATATTCTGGTAGTATGTGTTAGCTTTATTAAAGTTCTGTAACTCTTATTTTTTTTTTTTTTTTTTTTTTTTCAAAAGCGTAAAATGTTGGACCTCTCAGATTTCAAAAAGGCCAAAATGTTGGAGCCCGTATAGCTGGAGCAATGTGACCGAAACATCCCAATTTTTCTAGAGGTACGGTGTCTAAAGTCATGAAAGCATATATAGCGCGGCAAGGCTAATAACTTAGCAAAGCAAAATAGTGACCAGAAAGAGAAGCCCAGTGAAAGAGACCGACGGGTATTGAAGCGGATTGTAATGCCTAAAAAGCGAGAAACTGCATCAAAAGTGACCACAGAGCTCAATACCCATCTGAATTCTCCAGTGTCAGTGATTGCAGTTAGAAGACACCTTCCTAAACAGAACATTTATGGCAGAGCAGCAATTCCCTTGTCACAGATGTTAACGGTAAACGTCATCTACAGTGGTGTCATACTCATAAAACCTGGTCGATTTATAAGTGGAAGAAAGTAATAGGGTCTGACGAATCGTATTTCGCACTTTTCCCTACAACAGGACGGGTGCGCGTTTGGAGGCCACCTGCACAAGCGTATGATCGTGATCGTCTCCTTCCAACTGTCAAGCATGGAGGTGAGTTTCTGTCATGATATGGGTAGCTATGTTGGAGTTTTCTGCTGGACCAATCGTAACCCTGAAAGGAAGGATGATTGGGGAGAAATATAGATATATTTTAACTAACCAAGTCTATCCTATGATACAAACTTTGTTTCCTGCGAGAGATGAAATTCTGAATGATGATAATGCACCTATGCATGCTGCGAGACATGTCCATCATGATGAACACGAAGATGAAACTAAACATCTGCCTTGGCCCGCACAGTCCCCCGACCTCAATTTATAACCGTTATGGTCTATTTTAGAGCCTTCAATACTGAATCGATATCCTCCATGGGCATCTCTCCCAGAACTTTCACAATATCTCCAGGAAGAATGGTACAATATTTCTCTAATCACTATTCAATACTTGTATAAATCGATTCTAAGGAGATCCAAGCTGTATTACATGCCAAAGACGGTCCTACACCATACTAATAAAGGATTCTTTATAAATCTAAAGTGTTTCCATTATTTTTATAACTACCTGTATCTGTCTGTAAATGCTACAACTCAAAAACACTTCAACTCAAAGTGTTTTTGAATTTAGTGAAATCTTGCACACGGTGCTTACAAAACGAAATCTATACGAAGGAAGTCTGGCTGGCTATCCTAGTACAGGTTAATAGAACCACTACAAAACGTAGAAGGCTTGACGTCTAAAATTGTTAATAAGTTAAATTTGTTAAAAATATTTAGCATCTAAAGTAAAGATCTGTATCAAATTTTTAATACAATCCACCTGTAAGTTAACAATCTGTATGTCTGAAATTTGCTAAAAAATTAGCTGATTTATGATTACTATTTTATTGAATACTATATTTAAATTTTTAACATGTTCTTTAAATAACAATTTTAATAAAAGCATTAGTTTGAAATGTATAAACAACAAAACTTTTCTTTTTCATTCCTGGTTGATTTGTTAAACTGGTTCTGCTTCTATTTGTACTATATAAATATATTTGGAACATAATCAAACTCAAATGCGAAAACACAATCGATTAATTACCTAATTATATTTTTTTTTAAATGATTCTGTACTTTATGTAAACTTGACATTACTAACTTTTGGATATTTGGGGAGCATATAAAAAAATAAAAAGAAATTTTATAATATGGAATAAATAATAGAATGCTCTTTAATTGTCATATATTTTCAAAATATATGCTGTGATATGTTATATAAATGAATTTGATAAAGAAAATTTAAAGTTGAATTATTATTTATCTAATAATAGTAAAAAATAAATTCTGTTAAAGTTAAATGAGATTTCTTTTTGTAATATATATATATATATATATATATATATATATATATATATATATATATATATATATATATATATATATATATATATATATATATATATATATATATATATATATAATACAAATACTGAAAGCAAATTCAAAACTCGAGAAAGGATTTGAAACAAAGAAATTATTATACTGTTATTTATATAATTTTGGTTCAAAAAATTAGTGTCGAAAAAAGAAAAAACTTAATTAGAATATCATAACATTTAGAATTACGTAAGTGTCATTTTTTAGGGCATTGTATAAAAAATAATTTAGTAGGTTATCAAGTGGTAATAGTTCCGGTAAGATCGCTTGGAAAAAACAACGGAAGGGCAGGCAGATAATAAATACAAGAGGGGAGATACTGAATTGCATATCTTGGAATAAACCAGAAATAAAGTGTGAGAGGAGAAAATCATATACGTTTTAAATTGCAGATAACTGCCGGATAAAAGGAGATAGTTTGTTACACCCACTGTCAGATGAGAAGGGTGGAAGGAGAAAAATCCTATGCGTTTTAAATTGCAACTAACTGCCGGATAAGAAGGGATAGTATGTTGCTTCCACTATCAGACGGGAGAGGTGCGAGGAGAAAAATCGTATACATTTTAAATTGCAGTTAACTGCCGGATAGGAAGTGTTAGTTTGTTGCACCCACTGTCAGACGGGAGGGGTGGGAGGAGAAAAATCGTATACGTTTTTAATTGCAGTTAACTGCAATTTAAGGAGGGATAGTTTGTTTCTCCCATTGTCAGACGGAAGGGTTGGAAGGAGAAAAATTCTATGCGTTTTAAATTGAAACTAACTGCCAGATAAGAAGGGATAGTATGTTGCTTCCACTATCAGACGGGAGAGGTGCGAGGAGAAAAATCATATACATTTTAAATTGCAGTTAACTGCTGGATAGGAAGTGTTAATTTGCTGCATCCACTGTCAGACGGGAGGGGTGGGAGGAGAAAAATCATATAGTTTTAAATTGCAGTTAACTGCCTGATAAGAAGGGATAGTATGCTGATCCCACTGTCAGACGGCAGGGGTGAGAGGAGAAAAATCGTATACGTTTTTAATTGCAGTTAACTGCCTGATAAGAAGGGATAGTATGCTGATCCCACTGTCAGACGGCAGGGGTGGGAGGAGAAAAATCGTATACGTTTTAAATGGCTGTTAACTGCTGTCTAAGAAGGGGTAGTTTGCTGCTTCCACTGTCTGACGGCAAAAGGTGCAAGAATGCAAATCCTCAGGTTCATCTAAATTTCTTTCAATAAAATAGATTATAAATATATATCTTAAATATTTGAACATTTAATCGAAAAAGGGTTGAAAGAAACTTTTCTAATAAATATAGTTTTTAGCTGCTCATCTCGGTTATTAAAAAAAAAATCTAACATTAAATTTGAAATTTAATTAAAGTAAGAAAAATATACATTTTATTTATTTATTTAATTTTGCAATTTTCTAGAAAAATAAAGCATTATTTTGTTTTAGTACGAAGTATGATTCATTTTCATTTTAAAACTCCAGATAAGACAGATGTTCAAGGTATTCCCTTTTCTCCTATTAGGAAATATCAGATAAACAAATGCAGGTGTAGTGTAAAAAAGTCGAAAGTTTTATGATTATCAAACATGCGTCGATTGAAATGGCCATACGCGAAAACTTTTCCACCTCGGGATTAAAATTGTACAACGAGCCTGAAGTTTTCTTTTAGAGTACAGTGAATTAAAAGAGCAGAAGAAATTCGAAACAGAAGTTTCAATATTTTTTCAACAAATTTAAATAAAATACAGTATTATTTAACATAATTTAAAGTTGTTATTAAAATATTATTACATTTAAATAAAGTAAAGTATTTATATATACTTATTTTTTTGGAATTTTCGACAAAAAATTAAGCTTTGTTTTGTCTTAGTATAAATCGTTTTCATCTTTAAGCTCCAGATAAGAAATTAAAAGGTCTTCCCTTTTATGCTTTGAGACAGCACATCAAATAAACAAATAGCTTATAGGAAAACAACGTGGTGAATATTTATTACATGAATATAATATAAATAAATTTAAATATTTATTACATGAACATTTCAATTTCAAGTTTATATTACTACCGAGTTGTTCTGATTCACTCCAGTGGATTTCTGGCTACGGGGATGTCTGAAATCCAAAATGTATGTATTAAATCCCCATACTGCATCTTATTTGGAAGACACCATCTGACATCAGGTTCAACGAAGTCCTCTGGCACAACCTCTGGTCATGATACATACCGCAGGACCATGCACCATCTGCTGCATGCAAAGTGTCTCATGTGGAAAGAAGGTCACATGGCAAATTTCTGAAACAATAAAATATTTTTTCTTTCTGGGGCTTCTCTGCCCTTATTGGTTCTTCTCATTTTCTTTTGTAATGTGCAGCGACGGTGATTTTCGTGCTACAAGTACTATTCTAACGCGTTTTGTGGTTTTTCTGTATGAAGATGACAACCCAATATAAAAAGTTAGTAATTTTCGAATTTTTATTATTGTTAGAGTAATTATTAGAATTTTACAGTTATTTTTCATATGATTCTTGAGCTCATATTTCAAAATGTCTTAAACTAAAATTTTATTCAGTTTCTCTGAAGGGTACCATAGTTCAAAATCGGTATATGGACTCATATATAGGGAAAAAAAAATGTTAAAATCTCCCTGTATATAAATTATGCAAGGAAATGCAAACGAGTAGGAATATATGACAAGAAACGTTTGCTTCATTTTTATCGATAATTGCAACTATTTGATGATTGATGAATTCAACAAATCCGTAATTTCATCTGTGAAATATAAGCTAAAATTTCCATATTTGTAAAATGGAAGGCAAACATATTTGGGTATTTTGCTTCGAAGCGTGTCAAATTTCGCATTTAAGACGAGGCATATCGATGTCCAGTTCAGTACAAGAAATTCAATAAAATTAATTAATGATTTCAAGTAAGTGACTGCTAGCCAAATGTGTCAAGAACGGTATTTATTTGATGCTCTTCATTTCCTCCTGAAACATAGCAAAAAATGTAACAGAGGTCAGAGATCATCCAATGGTTATTTATTGAGATCGAGTGAGGGTAGGTCAATACCAACACTCTGAAACACACTAGGAGAGAATGTCCCAGTCTATTGCAGAGTCTACATGAACCAATATTAATTCACTGATATAAACTGAAACAATGGGTTCATGGAGATGGCCGTGGCTGATGAGCGACTCTGAAAATCCATAATCATTATCACAATCCAACAAATATTGTAAATAAGAATTGGTTGAAAGAATATTTTAAATTTTTTATCTTGTAATTATTTCTATCATTATTAATTATAAAGGAGTGTGTGTGTGTGTGTGTGTGTGTGTGTGTGTGTGTGTGTGTGTGTGTGTGTGTGTGTGTGTTTAGTAAGAGAGGGAGTAATTATGCGAAAGTAGAAATTATTTTTAAAATTTTTTATTTATTTATATAGTTTGGAAGTAGATATTTTAAAAATATTTTGCAATGCAATCGTCTTTCTTATTTGCAATATGTGTGATTTTAAGAGCTTAACTAACTTCCGATTCGAATTTAAAAAAGCTTGTAAAGTGGAAGCAATTATAGAAATAAATTACAAAATATAGAAGATGTTAGGTCATATGCATCTATGCAATGTGTTATATAATGGCATGTTTAATCTCACATTTAGATTTTATGTGCAATTACGTATTCATGTGACTATGAGATCAGATAAAGTGACCTTCTATTGCTCAATCAGCTCTAATAATAGTATATCCACTGCCCTCGAGTAATCTCATGCTGTACATGTATCAGAAGAATCTAATTCACCTCATCCTTGATGATACCATACAACTTCGAGTGTTAAAAAAAGCTCATTGAATGTGCATACCTTTCTGCCGATAATTCTCTTTGTAATATCGATAATTCTTGATAGAATGTTTCGATATTACATTTTTTGACAGAAACTCTAACAGAAAAAAAAACGCTGTTTTAATCGTTCTGTTATCATAACAATTCTACCGAGATAAAAGATCGTATTATATATTTTTTTTCTGTCAGGAAATGTGACGTAAAATAAACAAACAAAGGAGAGCGGTAACTGATAAGTGCACAGTCTTTTCTTAATAAGTCGATTGTACTAATCAAAATTTTCGTCGTAACAGTTTCTGATATTTTCATATTTTCTTAACTTCCATATTTTCCGCTAAAGTGCTCAGTGATAACGCAACATATTATAACGCATAGGAATTTAATTATACATAACTGCTTATTCCTGACTGAATCTGCCCTGATTCTCCAGTTCTTTTAGAAAATTTGGTTTTGGATTCTACATGTATAATCGATTCATATTCTATATATACATTTCTACTGCTTTCGTTTTGAGGTTGTAACATTTCCCTGTTTCTCTCACATGGTAATTAGCATTCTGGCCAGATGTAACGTCACCCGTTTTCCCACACATAGTTACGTGCCTACGGACAGCCAGATATGGATCCTTTTCACTAAGTAGAGTCATTGTGTCTGGTCATTTGTTGAATCTAGATAACGGATCACAGATGTGTGTTTCGTCGTTTCAAACAAATCCATCATGTCTTCAAGAGAGGAGAACGCCAAAACATCCAAATGTGAAACTTTTTTTTTTCATTATAAAGGGACTCTTCAAATCTTCAAGAAACGATCGATCACCATCAACAGTTGTTATTAAGTGCCGAAGTTAGATGGATTTTAGCCGGTGTTAGCTGTAAATTGATTATAATTAACACGTTTTTGGGAAGAGTCAGCTACAAAGATGGATCCTGAACAGACATCCCTAAGATCGATTGGAGACCATTGAGAAAGCATTGCTTAGCAGCTATTGGATGATAGGGAACTCAAGTTCACTAATGAGAAAATCGAAGACGGAGAACTGACAAAAATAAAATGCGGTATTTTTGTTTTTCTGGAGAGAAGAAATAGAAGAGAAGAGAGCATTGATAGGCATCGATGGAGAATTCCTAGAGACGTCGGTGTACGAAGAAGTTGTTTCTGATTGGTGAGAAGCTCCGCGTGATTCGGGTTTCTGAGTTAGGATCCACCCGATAAGGATCGGTGGATTTCTGGAGCTGCCCCTGGAATAACTGGTTTGAACAGCTTGTTAGCATCTTTTTGGTGTCTATTTTCCGATCTGATCGAGGAACTACGTATTTCATGATTAAACATTCAATTGTTGTGTGAATTTTGTAAAATAATGTTAACCTAGATGAGAACAAGTTGTTTTTGTGTATACATGTATATAGGGCTGTAAATAAAAGAATTGTTCTGTTACACTACTCTGTTATTTAATCGATCAGGATTAAGATATTACAAGGCACATTGGGCCGTTTCTAAAAATAATCGCTTTACTCCTTATATCAAATGTACGGAATCTAAATTTGGGAAATTGGATGCCGGAAACTTCAAAACCTGATCTTAGAGTTAATAATTTTTTTATTGTTTATGAATGATATACCAACGTCTCATTTGAAGTTATCTCTCGATGTTGATGATTCAGCATTTCTCTTCAAGGGAATATCCGCTCCTCCAAACATTCCTGTTAACCTTCAGAAAAGCATATGCTTGTCTTAGAGGCGAGGCTGACCAGATGGAAAATTTGATTAAGCATAAATTAATTTTTTACTTAGGTAAAGAAAAATTTTTAAAGAAGGCTTTTCGAGACAGGAAATTTACTTTGAATCCAGGAAATTGTATCATTTATTTACTATCACATTCTGGTTTTTTAAAAATTATAGTTCGAAGAGATGTTTCTGCTTCCTGTGCTGACAATGCTTCAGTTTGTGATTCAACTCATGCGCATATAAAATAATCTTTGGAACTCTATATTATTAGTTAACAATTCTTCGCTTCTGTTTCATGGTTGTTTTTTTTTGCAATTTAACACATGTGCATATCAAATAATCATTGGAACGCTATATTATTAGTTAAAAATTTCTCGCTATTGTTTCATGAGTTTTTTTCCTATGGTGTCTTTGAATGAATTTCTGTTATTGCTTATATTACATTATAATGATTGCTCAGTTACAAAAAGAATTTTGCTAATTTCTGTTTAAACACTTCTCAAATCTTTTCAAAATTCTACAATGGAATCATTATTCAATGTTTTATGAAGCAATTTGTTTGAAAACTAATATTTTAATTTAATAAAAATCATTATATGGAAAAATTCAATATATAAAAATAACTTGTCATCATTGGAATATATTTTGTATGCATAAAATGAATGCATACAAATTATTTTATTAATATAAAATATATTTGTAAAAAACAATACATTCATATGCGAGTTGACTCATAAGGAATGCAAAAATGTGCTTTAGAAATATTACATTCAGTTCTTAAAATGCAAATGCATTTCACCAGAATTATAAAATAATATTACTCTTCTAGATGAATTCAATTATGCAGTTATTTTAAAAGATCAATTCTCTCTTTAAAATATCACAGAAAAACATTTAAATACAAAAATCATTAACATCATTCAATAATTTGTAACATTTACATTACAATTGTCATTTATGAAATTTTAATATTGTTGTAAACTTTTCACTTAATGATAATGCACGTTTATATTAATTTTTTAATCAAAAAAAATGAGTTTAAATAAATTATCAACATTGTTACAAAAATTACGAGAAATTTATAATCAAATTAAATATTCTCCTGCAGTTTAATTGAATGAAAACGATAACATGTTTCCCAATCGGAAATTTTCATTACTTAATACAGAAAAAAGAGATTTCAAGATATTAAAATATATTAAATAAGAATTACTATATAGCTGCACAGAATAGTTATGCATTTGAAGAAAGCGAAAATAGTTAAAGTTACATAAAATAGCATCACATGCAGTCTCAATAAAAAAGAAGATTCAATTATAACAGACATTCGAAATATCTTATTTCACTATATTACATTATAATTCATAAATACAAATATTAAGATACCTTGAAATCAATTTTCTTCTTTCTGATATTCTTCTTTCCTTTTGAAACATTTTGTATCGAATCAAAAATTAATTAAAATATTCTATTTCATAATTAAACTCTGAAACTGTAAAATTAATTTATCATTTGTATTTAACGAAAAAAATCATAATTTAATCTCATTAAAACGAACTGTACAAACAATAATGCTTATGTAACAAATTCCTATAACAGTCACTTAAAAAATTTATTATAATAAGACAACACATAATATAGGGAAATGTCATGAATTAGAGATTAAATTAGTATTTTGCGAAAAGAGATAGTGTGTTAATTGTTCTGAACTTAGTTTAGTTATATTAACGTCCCATTTTAAAAGCAATGAGGACGAACACCTGAGCTGGCACTGAACTAGAATTATTTAGAATCTATAAAATTTACTACAATATTATTTATTGAAAAAATTACATGAAAAATACTTTTATGATCACAGTAACATGAAAAACAAAAGGAAATCAAATTTTCATTAAAAGACAGAAAAATAATCATATAAATAAACAACATCATACAAAGTAAACAAAGCTATTAAACTGTTTGTCTTTTCCATAAATTATTTATATACATCCCCATAAACTATATAAATTAAAGAATAAGTCATCACAAATGAAAAAAATTCTTATCTTTATGTTTCACAGATAAAGAAGAATTTTAAACAAAATAATAAAGAAAAAAAAAAAGAAACGAAAAAGTATAAAAAATACTTCATTTAAAACATTTCTTTAAAAAAAACAGTCTTATCGAAGGATATCTTAAGATAAAAAGCTGTGAGTCGTCTAGCAGACGAGACATAACTTTCACGAGATGTAGCAGATTCATTAGATGATATTCTATTTCTTATGAGCTGCTAATACTCATCCTCTGACAAAGTTTTATTTATTGTTTTATAATGCAATGCTAGTTGCCTTAAATTGTTAGAAAATCCGTATTTGTTTCCAATCTTAAATTTTCTGATTTCATAGTAAAAAAATATACTACATAAACCAAAAACAACAAATCCAGGCATTTTTAATGATTTCAAAAGGAATATTAAAATTTCTTCAGACTGGCATGCAGTAGGAGACATCATCTTTAAATGAAGGAGGTCGTCCTTTGGAATTCTGATGTTCATTGGCTGATCCACGTGACGAATACGATATAACGCTCTAAAAGTAAACGAAAAATGATAACTATAAAAGAAAATGAATATTCATTATTCATATACAATTTCACTTTACCCTTGTTCTAGAGACTTACAGATGAATAAAAAATATAAAATGTATGATTCGTTGCTCTTAAATTTAAATCAAATTTAATAACACTATTCTTATGTTTCAGAATAAGAGACAAATAATGTTATTGATAGAGTTGTGACGTGTGCATGATATTAGTAGAATTATGATAGTACATACATATGTGTGTGATGTTATGTTATATATATATATATCAAAAATGATCAACAACACTGCGATCACAACACTATCATGATATTTTCAGCATTCAGAATACCGAAAAATGTCGAAATACCGTAAAATATTTTATGTTATATGGATTAGTGTCGTGTTGTGCGGTTTATTGGCGCAAGAGTCACACTTGGCTATATTGCGTCAATCAAATGATAAAAATATATAAAATATATTTTTTAAAAATTCTCGCTCATTAAATTATAAACAGAGATGTATAACGATATAATTGCTTAAATATGACGTAAAAATTATTTTACCATCTTAAAATTATCATTCATTTATTATGTTAATAGGCTTAAAAGGTATATGGTGATTCTTAAACAATATCTCAATTTTGAAAGATATATATATTTTAATATAAAAGTTAAAGATTTGGTTTAACAAACACTTCACATGTATCATTGTAAAGTTATAAGTACCATAAATGTATATTGTTCCTTTGAAGAAAAATTCCAAAAGCTGATGCAGAATCGAGATTCAAATTCATCTAAACTCTGGTATTGTTTTAATCATCTGACTACAGTTCAAAATTATGAAAGATGCCCCCCCCACAAAAAAAAACACTTAGGGAAACTGTAAAAAGGAATGTTTGTGCAACAAAACAAAACAAAATTGTTTCGGAATCTCTTTGGCGCATGTCAGAAGTTATGTTGCTTAACTTGTATGTTACGTTAGATTAGAAAAATATCCGAATATATTTTTTATGCCTTGTCATTTAAAAATATGAAGAAAAAAAATGGATAATTTGATTTATAAAATGTGTTGCTCTCTTTAAATGCATATTAGTCGTATTATTGTCAAGGATCCACGTGTCCTTGAAAATTATTTTCATATCATCTTCAAATTTTTCAAATGGCAACCCTCAGTTTGTTTCATTTTAAATGATTCCTCGCATTCATAACTCTCAGAGTTGGGATGACAGCCTTTGTAGCTAAAAATCCCTAAATCCCCCTCATTCGAACAAACAAAATTCAAACTCTCAGAGTATGAAATTTTGGTTCATTTATGTCAAAACAGCAAGAGATACAAAAGAAAAAATATCTGTATGGTCATTTCACAATAAAATAATATAGAAAAATTACTTTTTCGTTTCCTGTCATTAATTTTAAATGTGTCAATTGAATAATTCAAATCGGGACAACATCAACCTTATAGCAGTTCTTAAAGTGAAATTCATGGAAATATACGAATTCATATGAAATTTCATATGAATATATTAAGCATATATGGATGAGACTCTGATAATATAAAACAATGGAGCTGTCTCGGTTAAAGTTACAAAAAAAAAAATCCGAATTTTTTTGAATGGCAACAACTATTTTTTTTTTCCTGCAAAAAATTATTAGCTCATTGAGAAATTATAAATGGTGTTAGAATAATACAAGTAGTTTGGCGAAAATTGGTGGAGTAAAACATTTTCAAAGAAGAACATTTTAATTTAAGCTGAATAAGGAAAATATTCTCGAAGAAGTGAGAGTTTATTGGTGAAATCATAAGCTAAGAGAGGGCCCACGTTTAATAAAAACTGTATGCAATTTGATTTTAAAAAATTGAAGAAACTGGATGAATATGTGATAGACCACTATGAAGAAGAATATCTGTTCCTGTTAAAGTTATTCCGGAAATGCATAATTATTATATAATATTATAATAATTATACATAATTATTATATTATATTAATACATAATTATTGTATTATATTAATGCATAATTATTATATTATATTAATGCATAGTTATTAATTATTATATTATATTATGCATAGGGAAATGCATAATTATTATATTGCATTAATGCGCAATTATTTATTATTTTATTATGTATGTTAATTCAAAAGCATTCAAAATGTGTGCGCACAATCTCTGCATATGAGGAATAAGTAAAGAATTAATATTTAAAATAAAATAATTTTTTTAATTCTCAACATAAAAAATTTAATTAATGATTCAAAGAAATATTTATAAGTTGGTATGATGTTCTAATTTCATATTATATAAATTCACATAAAAATTGTTTTTCTTTTACCTTCTGTACCAAATTTTGGCAGTTTCTGTCCTGCTGAACATATAGGCTTGACACAAAAATTTCTTGTCTTTGATGCATAAAGATTCTTTCTTCTGCATAGCTGAAATTAAAAGTGCTGCAAATATCTTTTCAGTGGCAGTCAGATACAGTATTTTTTCAATACCCGTAATGACTTCTTCGTCAATGGAGAACAGTTCTTCTACAACGATATCTTTTTCCGAAAGCAAGTTGTCCACTCTTTCCGAAAGCTCTTTGTCCTCTTCTACTGAATTTATGGCACAGAAATTCATATGCTTTAACCAAGAATATCCATAAAAAGAAGTTATTAAACAACCTGTCCCTAAGTAGAATCCAATAACCCCGAATTTTCGAATTGAAAACTTCGGTAAGGGCGAGATTGCAAGAAAAGGTACTAAGAGATTTCCAGCCACATGTAACGAGTTGATAGCCTCCACTGTAAAACCGAGCAGCCTCGCAATTGTAGTCATGGTAGAAATTATGTCTTGTCCATTGGCACAAGATACTAAATTTTCACTGAGTGCGATTCTGTGGTTCAAAAACGATGTTATTTGAGAGGAAAAGTTGGGATCAATTTTATTATTAAACGTTGCCAATTCCTCTCTACCCATTGTCTCATTAGAGAGAGTAATGTAGACCCGTCTAATCCTTTGCACAAGATCAACAATCACAGGTTGTAGCCTTTCGTATTTTGCACCTTTAATGTAAATTCCATTTATTACCTCTTTATCCAAATTTCGAATAAATCGGCAAAATTCTTCAGTGCTCTGAAAATAAAATGTGAATAATTTGATTCATCTAAAAAATAACTTATTACAGCTAATATAAAATAAAAAATGTATTCGACCTTAAAATGCATGATTATTTGTTTTGAATTTAAAAAAAATTATTATAGGAAAATAGTCACATGCCACGTAAAAAAGAAATACATAAATCCAGGTAATAATATGGTATATTTATATTGAAAAAAGCTGTATGCAGATATTTCGCAACATACTGTATTTCCCAAAAATCTAGCTTGTATCTAATATAATTTTCAAATACAACATCAAACATTGATAGCTTACCTGACAACAGATAAGAAGTAGTTTTTTAACAATTGAATTTGATAAATCACTCCTTTATAGGGAACCCGACAATAGAAACTATTTCTTCAAGTAACACACTGAACTTCATCCACTACATTCAAACGTAATATATATATATATATATATATATATATATATATATATATATATATATATATATATATATATATATATATATATATATATATATATATATATATATATATATATATAACTTACCCGCCAAAAGTAAAGTCAACTTTTTTCTTTCCCACATGATTGGTCTATGGTTATCAACGGGGTTTTTGAATAAATTTAGGTGGAACTGGATCTAAACAATTGGCAACAATATGCATTTAAGGGTTAAATAAAAAAACATTGGATTCAACATAAGAATAGAAAAATATAAATTGTTTTTTTTATATAATTGTTATAACTGACACTATTTTTTTCCTCGGAAATACTAACAATTAAGAACATAATAAAGAATTGCAGAATTGCATGCTTTCATACATAAAAGTTTTAAAGGAAATTCCTTCAATGATTTTATTTAAATTATATCTGCAAATGCAGGAAGTGTTTATGGTTAGTTTTGGACCCAGAAAGCTAGGTTTTTATTATGTGGCTTATATTTGTAGTAACTGTTTCTATTAAATTAATTTTTAATGTTGTTTTTCATTTGTTTGAAAACGACGTTTTCAAAAACAAAATACAACCGCATAACAAATCGTAAAAATATCATTTTTGGAAATTATTTCTGTCGTTTTCTGGTCACAATAACTAAAGAAAGAGGCAAGATTAGAAATATGAAATTTTGTATGTGGTCTTTGCCGCAATATTGTAGATTTGCATTATATAGATTTTGGACCAAATTCTTCCACGGTAAGTCCGTCCATCCTCGTGCATCTCTACAAAATAAATTCAGAAATATAATGAGCTTATTGGAGGAAATTTTTTTGCCTTGTTTTTTCACTAGAATTATCTGTATATATGAAATTTTTTTTCAATTATAAGTTTGTCTGTCAGTCCGTTTCTATGTTAGTATAATTCAGAAACGCAGTGAGTTATACGGATGCCTCTTGGTGTGTGATTTCATCCCCTGTAGAATTCCAAATGCTGTTAATTTGTGGACCAAATCTATCTGCAAGTCAACTGTCTAATCTGTCTATCTATTCATGTATATGTGAACGCGATAGCTCGGAAATGTGTAGCTAAATATATGTAATATAGTATATTTTAATATATTATATTTATGCGTGGTGGCTGGTTCACTTATAAATTTATCGTAGCCACAAAGTCCTCCAAGTCGAGACAATACTACTGGGTGTACTGGATCAGAGAGGATATTTGTCTGATTCAGATCTAAATTACGATCTGTGGATGAGTGAATGAAATGTATGAATGAAGTCCGATCCGTGAAAAGGGCTGTGACGCATGAGTAGCTAAGACGCACTCTTGGCCCTAGATGACGCTACTGACACAAGAGACACTAAAAATGCGGCTTAAAATCGCTGACTTCGTTAGCTGGATTGTCTCTGACAAGTGTCATAAGCAACAACAACAACAATACCCAAATATCCATCTGATTTTGAATTAGACTTTTCAATTTACAAACTTACTATCTGTTTGACTGAATATGATACATAATAGGATACTGAATATGATAACATAAGAATGCAATAAGCTAGGTGAATTAATTTTAATGTGCGGCCTTGATAGGAATTTTGGCTTCAGTTAGTTGATGAAAAAAAAATCGGCTTATTCTCTCCTCCATGCAATTTATCAAAATGAATAAAATCTATCCCAACTATTTGGAAAGAAAAAGGTTACATATTTCTGTTCCATAGCGATAATTATCAGTTTATGTATGATCGAAATATTAAAATCGATTATCTTAAAAGAAAGAATAGATTATTTGAACGAACTGAAAACTGGAAGTAGTAATTCAAAGTCCAAGATAAAACAAACCTTCAACTTTGATCAATTCTGATAAGATTGTGGAAGAATAGATCAAAATAATTTGCCCTCCACATTTTGAATCCACGCCAGCTGAAAACTACGTCATAAAAGTAGGTTTGGCAACACGTCATTTCGGAGGAGGTGGTAACAATTATCCAATAGAAACTCGTACTTAGTAAGAGGGAAGGAAAGTATTATTTGGGACATGTGTCAAAGACATTTGAGAGGCACAGATTAGAGGAAATGATAGATTATGAAGTTCCACAAGTCATGTTTGACATATTTGGTTCAAAATCTGAGTTCAAAGATTTTGGCATCAAGTCACTGAAGCCATTTGTTAACTCAGGCTCGTTAACATCAAAAAGACTGTTCATATCATGATAGCTGTTTAATATTTCAATTTTATGAGTCTCAAATACCTTAATTTTTTTTCTTTTGAAATTGTTGTACAATTTTTAAATTAGGAGTTTCCTTGATTTTTCATGATTCTAATATTCAAGCAATTTTCTAATTAAACTCAAGGATCTGACCTAAAATGTTAGAAATATTTTTAAAGCATAAGTGGTATAAAATTCAATTATAATTAAATTTTGCCTTTTGAATTGAGATCTAAAGAATAAACAAAATATTAAGTCCTTGTTTCTAATTTTAATTAGTTTCACCAATCGATTTTGTTTATAAATGCAACAGACTTATTTGGACTACATTGAAAAATTTAAAAAATAGAACTGGAGAATCAGTTAAAAATCTTATATAATAAGAAATAGTGGCATTGTTCAGAAGCAAACAAACTATTTTTTAATAAGTTCTTAATAATAATTACTTCAATCCAAAACTTATAACCATTGTTTAAACATCTACTTGTCCTATAATACTTAAAAAATAAAATGGACAGTTATGCCTCGTTTTCTAAAAGAGGAAATGGAGCATCTGATAAAAGTATCGGCATAGCAATGCAAATAATATCATGATCTTAATATTCGTAAGAAATAGTTACGATTACAATGTAGTTACGAATCTACATAATCAAGAGACAATAAAAGTTTGTCATTAGAAATTAATTCACTTTAAAATGTATGAATCCGATAACAGAGCGTGGAAATATTCCCATTATATTCTAAAAAGAAAACTTAAGACATAAAATATAATTATAAAAATTTGCTGATAGGAAACTAAACGACTGGTCTTAAAATGATTGATATTTCAAATGGATACTTTCTACAATTATCTTATACTTTCTACAATTAAAATTAAGTGCCGATATGCAATGCATTCACGGAAGGCTGGAACTCTAAAGAACCATAGAATATTGATATTGTATATAAAATGAGGGTACAGTGTATTGATAAAACTATTGCATTTATAGATATGAAATTCGGTAAACATATAGTTGTAATATTGATTCAATGTATCACAAAGCCCGTACTGTAAATTACTAATTTAATAAAATACTAATTTAATGTAAAAAATTTTATTTAATGTTTTGTATTTTTTACGTAATTGTTTAGACCATATTTGTCCTTGATATCATTTTTAATGACCTTAAGAAGAAAAAAAAATTACTGCACTTATCTTTTTAAGAAAAATTAATTTTGCATCTCTTGCGCAAATTACTGATTTAAAAAAAATTAAAAAAATCATCACTCGAAAAATTTTCAGAATTGAAATTAAAATTCCTGCATCCGATATTTTAATTCCATTATGTCTTCAGCTCCCCTTTTAATTTGCAGAAGAAATTGAAATATGTATCTCGAATTTAAAAAGGAAAAACGATTAAAATATGTTTAATTATTGATACATAATTAATTGTTTTTCCGGCTAGTTAAAATATTTTCTTAGCTTTACTGCACTTAAATGTGCATATCTGTAGGTAAAGTTGTACTTCTTTGCTAATTTGGCTTAAAGCCAAGATTTGATTCATAAATGGCCGCGAGGGGAGAAGAAGAAGAAGCCGAACTCAAGAACTCAATGAAGAAAATTTATTTTTATTTAATTCAAAATTTAATGGCATCGTTTGTAGGACACTTTCAAATGTTATTGCCTCGCGTTCTCTAAAAGAAAAAATAGTGTAATAATTTCCATTTATTTGCTTTATTTATTATCATCCATGATTAACCAGGCTCAAACATAGAAAAACGATAGCACAAAATTATGATTTTTCTTTCTTTTAAAAACTTTATATTATATCATTGTTGTTTATGTTTCTCTAACTTTCATCATATCACAGACAAGGCCGAACAGTTTTGTGTTGGTAAACCCGCACCAAATTTAAAATTTAATTCAAACGAAAAAAAAATAAAACTTTATAAACAATCAAACAAATAATAACAACACAAAGCTCAAACAGGGTTTTTTTTTAAAGTGTATCATGGCATTTGTATATCATTACAAAAATACGAAAATTAAATTTTTTGCAGATAGCATTCACTAAATGTAAATTTATTTAATTTATTGTAGCTATAACAATAGTAAAATGATGAGACTAAATGAGATTTAATTTAACAATGAAATTATTTTTAATTTCATCACATGTTTTTTGCAAGTAATAATTCAGAAATTATTAAAATGGGGATAAATGGTACAAAATTCTACTTAGTATTACTAAATGGAAAGTTATTTTAAGCTTGCAATATTATTTTTGAAAATAATAGCTGGAAAATCGCCAAAATATTATTTTATTTTAAATAAATGTCAGTTTCATGAAACTCATTCCTACATGTGCATTTCAAGTCTATTTTCAAGTTATTTTTGGTCCAAACCTGGTCATTTTAGGTCCAGTGACATGTCTTGTAAAGCATCAGAAGGCCAGCACACAAAAACACACGTGCTTTTATTAATAGTAATTGTTTAAAATTTCAAGAATTGTTTATCTAAATCAGTCGCATCATGCGTTAGATAATAAACTAATTCTTTCATGCTAGGGAATTATTATCACTCCGATATATCTGATAATACATTAAATTTTCTGAATATGAACTTATCAATCATTTCTTCTTCTTCTTCTTTTTTTTTTTTTTTTTTTTTTTTTTGTGAATTTACCTTTTTTTGGGGGGGCATATTTCCTTCAGTAAACAAATTAAGATTATTGTGTTTCCGCTTGTTTTGTATAGATTTAATCATTTTTATTTTAAGAATTTTAAATTACGAGATAAATAATGCTGTTTTATTAATTAAATATTATATTTTTTTAGTAGAAATCGAACCAGATTCAGTTTATAAATGTTTTAGTCTATTTTATTGTTGAGAAAAATAATTATACATATTTTAACAACCATTTAATATAATATAGAGTGGAATTAAAAATATTTTTTCCATTTTGTGAAATCGCTGATTATAAATTCTGAAGTATTTAAATAAAATAAGTAGCTTTTCATTTAATTTTAATAAATTAGAACGTTTCCATCATTTTCGCTTTTATAACTGGCAAAACATCTAAAAATAAAAAAAGGCTATTAAAAAATTACATTTTTCCAAAATTTTGTTCTAAAGTAGAAAGTCGCCTTTAAGTACTAATATAATTACAAACATATATTTCTTACCTTCCATTTTTATATTCTTTTTATTAAACCGGCTATAAATTAAGAGTTTAAAATAATTTTAAGTTAAATGAAGATGATTTGAACAAAACTTAAAAAAAAATCACATTGTCACAGTTTTAACATTATTCAGGAGATCCAAAAGAAGTTCAAATGCATTACGTTATTATTTGAGAGAAATAAACTTTTGAACTTTTCCGCTTTACCCATCCGACGACGATGGCACTTCACCCATCTGACGATGCTGTCAGATAAAGCAACTACAATAAAAACATCAAAATCAGCCAAACCGGTTTTAAGTTAATTTGTATCTGAGCAGAGATTAATGAAATCAACACTCACAACGAGAAAATATTATTCGATATGAGTACGCAGTTTTATAATTCATTATTTGACTATCATTCAGAAAGGTGAGCCTTCAATAAAATTAAATAAATTGAAATTCTTAGTCTTTTGATTTTACTAAACAGTTTTCATTCAAATAATTTTAATATTCCTCCCTTTTAAAATATTTTAATGGATGAATGTTTCACAGTAATTTTGAATTTATGGCCATAACATTTTTGTACATATTTCATATGTACAAAAAATGAAAGAATGTCAAGAATTTTTGCCCCCCCCCCTTCTACTTTTATAATAATTGCTGCCATCTTGAAAGTAAAGGGGACTCTCCCAATGCATATCAACATTCATATACAACAAGAATCAAAATATTTATTGGTTCATTATAGAGATGATTAAAAATTATTACTGAAACTTATTCAATCGATGTGATCTCGCTAAGAAAGAAGTTTTACTTATTCAAATTCTTTTACTATAATTTTTTTCAATTAGAGAATACTAAATTATTCAGTCGATGTGATCTCGCTAAGAAACAAGTTTTATTTATTTAAATTCTTCTATTACAATTTTTTCAATTGGAGAATACCAAAATATTCAATCAATGTGATCTCGCTAAGAAAGAAGTTTTACTTATTCAAATTATTTTACTGCAATTTTTTCAATTAGGTAATACAAAATTATTCAGTCAATGTGAAATGCCAAGAAAGAAGCTTTACTTATTCAAATTCTTCTATTATAATTTTTTCAATTAAAGAAATAAAAGCAATAGAAATCATAACTTTATTTTATCAGTAAATACTAATAAAATTATAAGAAGAATTTGAAACAAAAACTTTTTTTTGTCATTTAATGATAAAAATAATATGTCTATCGTATAACACAAGTGTTATGACAAAATACATAAAAATATTCCTGCTGGAGTTGTTAAACTCATAATAATAATAATAATAAATCTTTTGGTTAAATCACCCAAAATATATTTTGATAGTTTTGAACAATATTATCAAGTACAAATTCTTTTCAAATACAAAATTCATTTCAGAGCCAGTTAAGCGAAAAAGCAAAAAAAGATAAACAACAGACAAGTGCAATAATAAACAAATACATAAAAATCATTTTAAGTAACCTGTACTCACCTCGCGACCAAGTTCAGGAACGTCTACAGGCTCCATATTGTGGAAGAAGAATGTCTGGAACTAATAACGGTATTGAGCAGCTATACTAAAAAGAAAATTTTACTATTAGTTTCAGGAGATGAATTATGTATACATAAACTGCTGATTGCAGCCGGCGAAATAGCATCTATAAATTTTCCAGACTTTTTCAAATTATTATTGATAAAATAAGATAACAAATTCCAAAACAATCGCCTGATTTTCTGAACATTTAAAAAAACAAAAACAAACTTATTTTTATTAATTCATAAAAATTCATTCACACCTATTATGTCTGCTTTTGGTGGTAGACCTTCTGCAGCCATGCCTAAGTGCACATCTACTAGAGATGCAGAAAACTTGATATAGGTTCTGGATTTGGCGAGCCAAAATCGGCATTTGGGGAATAGAGATCGCCAACTGGCGAGACGAGATCGCCAACTGATAAGACAAGATTGCCAAATGGGCAGACAAGACGCCAACTTGCGAGTTGATATCGCCAACTACGTCGCGATTCCCGTAAAAATAGCGAACTGAGCGCCGGGGAGAATTAATACGTATGCTAACTTTTGTTCTGAATGGAGAATCTGAAATATGTAGGAATTTGTGCGAGGAATTTTTGGCGAGTACGCCTATTTTCGCCAACCGAGTCTTTACTCGCGAGTCAAACTTCCGATTTTTTGCAGTTGTATTCGCCAATGCGCGCCACTCTTGATTCGCTAATTTACAAGTGATTCGTTCCGGCTGCATTCATCAATATGTCTTATCATAGCCCAAGATTTATCCCATCAATTTTTTCAAATCGAGTTTTCCGAGTTGTTTGCATTTCCACTATCGACGAATCGTTTATTACTTGGAAATTTTAGTTGAATGAAGAAGCATTCTCGTGCAGTATTTAGGATTTCAAAATACTAGTGACATTTTAAATCTGACTAGTATGATATCATATCATACAAGTGAAGTTTTATGTAAAACGATCATAGAAAAGAAACTTTTGATTTCGAGTGGTAATTAATATTTGTTGATATCTATAAATACAATTGTAATTTTTACAGATTCAGTTATTGGTAAATATTTGAAGTGTCCGTGTTGAATTATCTCATTTATGATAAATTAATAATTTATTAAAGAAAAATTATGAATAAATTTGAAATTATTTGTTATTTGAATTTTTCTTACAATAAGAACAATCACTTATTGTTCAGGCATACATGTCTATGATTGCAATACATATCTCATTTACGGAATAATTAGAAATTTTAAAATTTATACAATGCAATTAATAAATCAAAAAAACTTATTTTATTATTATAAAAACTTGTATAAAATTACTAAAATTGTAAAGAAATACTTTTTAAGAAAATATCGAATTTTAATTCAAAACCTCTTTTCTCTCTTTTGTAAAATTTACAAGCCTCTTTCAAATATAAGAATGGATTGCTTGATTATTTTTTTAAATAAATATTAACTTTCATTTAAAAACATTCTATCAATTTCGTCAGAGATATTTGCTCGTACCTTATCAGTTTGTAGTTTCTTATTTGCAATTGCTTCAAATCGTATAAGCTAAGTATTATATATGCACAAATTATATAATCTTATGATTAACAGATTTAATTTACCAAGAAAAAATTAATTAAATTTATAATCTGAATTTTTTTTAGAAATGAATAGTCATAAAACCTTTGCTAAGAGTTGAATTTCTTGGGAACTGAACAAAATATAACATACTAACTAATTGATAACCAATTATAAGTATTAAAACATATTACTATTTGTGATTTTAATCATAGATAAACATACAGTCAATATCATAACCACCGTCGAATTTATATCTAAAATAAGAAAAGTGATATTTAAATATTTGATTGTTAAATTTAGCCGAAATTTGATTTCGAGTATCTCATATTGAGAGGCGAATAAAGAACAGAATAAAGAACATAATAAAGAAAATAGCAAAGCGATAAGGCGCCAAACCTTAGCTGATCATGAGATATATTTGGGCCAATTAAAAACTTCGGAGTCTTCTGACGAGCTGGATCAAATGTTAGTCACGAAAGTTTCCCTTTAAGAATCAGAATTATTTTCCGAATAAGAATCAATTCTCAATCGTTGTTTGAGTGACCTGCAAATAAGTTCGCTGTTTGATGAATATGGACGTTATTAAAATGTGCCGTTGTTGTCAATATCATAACTGAGAGTACTATTTTTCTATCAAGGAAAGTCAGCGAGTTAACTTTTAATCATGAATTTTTGTAAGCTCTGAACAGAGAAAAATTCTTTGGGTTAACATGACTCCTAAAGTACTAGAAAATATTCCTGTTTAAACAGACTGTTAATAATATCTCATATATTATTGTTACGAAATAACTGACGAAAGTTGCGATAGAAAATCTCATGCACTTTGGCAAACTGCTTAGGAAATTATATATATATATAAATATAATATGCAGTATACTTTAAATGTAAAAGTATAATAATGGTTGATGTTTTGTTTCTTTGCAATGCGATCATCTCTGTTTATAATGTTTATGGACACTCAAATCAATACTAATTTTTAAAAACAATTTGAAACAAATATTGAAATGCTAAGACATATTAATTAGACATGGTACAAGATTGAAAAAAAAAGATACATACATAAAATCAGCTAAACGTAAAGATACATACATCATATGAAAAAGCTAAACCCTATAAAATAAATAATTCTATCGGACATAAACATCAAGAAGTATGATTGAATGAACAATAAAAGAGTATAAATTTATGAAAAAGAAAATCAATTTATCTCAGGAATTTACATTTTTTACATTTATCTCAGGAATGATATAATTCGATTCCAAAAATGCTGAAATCTGTGAAAATGCAAAATAACCCCATTTCATTAACCGTTGCTATAATGTAGCGTAAAATATTATAAGTAAAATGTAAAGCGATATTATGTTTGCAATACCGCAGTTGCATAGAGATCAGGAACATTCATATCAAAATTAATCATTAAAATCGGATTTAAAAAATAAGTTATTATCTGCTAAAAATGTATTTCCAAAAATGCATTTCTAATTTAAAATAAATTGCTGAAAAGAAGAATAGAAAGTACCATATGTGCGTTTATAAAGCACGCGCGCACACACAGACATAGATACAAACACAACACAACACACATATATATACTCACACACATGCATATATAAAGCAAAAAAAAAAAAGAAGAAAAAAGCAGACGCTAAAATGGAAATTAGCTAGATGCCAAAAGGAAGTTATGGATATTTCAGTTATATTACTTATTTTAACATTTAAATAATTATAAAGCGATAATTATTTGAGTGTTAAATAGATAATGTAATATATTATTTTTTCGCTTCTCTTTTCAGATGGGTAATTAATTATATGTATTTCAAAATGTGTTTCTTGCTATTATTATGGATTCACGAAGAGGAATTCCCGATTTCAAGCTGACACTAATATCACTGGTTTGCAAGGAAAAAACTGTGAATAAAACAAGTGGTCATTTTTGGATGCTGATTACTTTCAAAATAATAATAAAAAAAAAATTCATCAAGGACAGTTTCATCACTAATCACATTTTTTTTTTTTTTTTTTTTTTTTTTTTTTTTTTACTAATTTAGTACATTTCGGACAAAAAATATTATTTATACGAGTTCGATAAACATATGTATGAATTTAAAATAGTAAAATGGGGAATTAAATTACCAAATAAGAAAGAGGGGAAAAAACCTATTTCAATCTAGACTATATGTCTGTATCGGTAAATGGCTGACTAAACGTAATATCGAAGGCAGAGAAAACCTTTGAAACCAAATACCTCTCCTGATTGCACGTGTCCGCCCTCCACCCCAGCTTCACATCTCTTTTCACTGTCTTATCGCGCCACTCTTTAAGTGTCTTGGCTCTTCTGTATACATCTGTTTATATTCCGACCTCTAAGTTATAGGTCATTAAATTTTTACTTTAGTTTTCGTTGCATTAGCTTCCAGAGAACGAGCTAATTCACTGAATTGGTTCTATTATATTGGTGGTAACTAATATAGCTTCGGCACACAAAGGTTGTTACTAGGGATTGCAATACCGGGATACCGAATACCGGTATTTTGAGCCATTTGTACAATTTTGTAATACCGGTATTCACCAGTTTAAATACCGGTTTTTCGGTATTTACTAAAAAATTTTAAAATTTCTCCACTATATGTTCAGGTATCGCGAACATAGCAAAATAGTATGCGTTTTTGTTTTTATGTCTCCATAGCGGGCGAAATTAATTAGCTAATTAACGGCTTAATTAATTGCTTAAATCTAAATTAGCAAAACATGGATTATCCCTGAAAGAAAATATTGTACCCTTAACGACTGATGGAGCAACAATTATGAAAAAAGTTGGAAAGTTGATTGGTGCAAATCAGCAGTTGTGCTATGCACATGGAATTCAATTAGGAGTAATAGACATATTATACCAAAAAAATAAAGAACAGAAGAATCCAAATACTGTGGATATAGAAATTTCGGATTCCAACTTTGAAAAGAGTAAGAGTGAGAATGATATTGAGAATGAAGATAGTGACAATGTAATTGTTGAAGAAGATATTGCTAATGAGGATGAAATATTAACCTATCAAGAATTACTTCCTATAATTTATAAAGTTCGAAAAATTGTTAAGATATTTAAATGATCCCCTATAAAAAGGATATTTTACTAATATATATACTAACTGAAAATAAAACAGAATATATGTTAATATTAGATTCTAAACCACGTTGGAATAGTTTACTCCTAATGATGGAACGATTTTTGAAACTGAGAAGTCCAATCCAAAAAGCAATAATCGACTTAAACCCGTAAATTAATTTTTCAGATAGTGAATTCGACTTAATATCCAGAACTATATCAGCTCTACTTCCAATAAAACTGACTATTGAGGCATTGTGTCGGACAGATTCTAATTTATTAACAGCTAATGCAACAATAAATTTCATGTTGCAGTCGCTGAAAGAACAGCACACATCCCTATCTGAAGAATTATATATTACATTGAAAAATCGCATAGAAGAAAGGCATACCGAAATAGAAAATGCCTTACAGTATTTGCATAATTATAATGATTTTAAAAATGAAAATGAAAAAGAAGAAAAGAAAAGAACCAATTCAAATCTGATCAAGTTTGCAGTAAATGTTCTTAAAATTTTTTACCCGCAACCCTATCCACATTCAGAAGAATTCGGTTCAATTATCGAAGATTATGAAGTCACTACTGTCGATAGTGAAAAGGAATTGTCTCTTGAACAAAAATTAGAATTAGGGATAAATAAAAAAATTTCAACAAACCAAAATACAATACAGAAATCAGCTATATCCGAAACCATCCGACGAGAAATCGATTTATTTGAAGATGAGGGATTTAGAGGTAAATACATGGAAAAAGTATATTGCGCATTGCTAACAGTACCACCAACTAGCGTAGATGCCGAAAGATCGTTTTCGACAGCTGGTCATTTTTACACAAAATTACTTTTCAGGCTTAATGACAGTACAATGGATGCATTATGTTTTTTAAGATCACATTTCAAAAAGTTGTAATAGTACCCCAGACTGAATAGTGATATTTGCATTTTTTTGTGATTTAAATAAATAAGATGTTTCTTTACTTTTTTGTGATTATATACTGTTATAATTTATAAGTTACAAATTATTTTTTGTGATATTTACACTCTCTAACAAAACTGGGAAATAAAACAAAGAAACACCTGTGTTTTCTTTCTTTTTCTAAAATTTCAAATACCGGTATTAAAACCGGTATCCCGGTATTAAGATTTAAAAAATACCGAATACCGGTATTGAACTTTTGGTCCGGTATTGCAATCCCTAGTTGTTACATTTGAGTAGAAGAATTAAGGCAATGAATTCAAGGTGAAATGTAATTTTTTATGTTTTAAGTTCAATATCCAAATGGTTTGAAGGATTAAAAAAAAATCTGTTGTTTATTATTTTTGTACTTGAATACGAAAGGTTTCAATTTAAACACTTTAGACCTGAGAAACACTTTAGACCTGAGAAAAATGTCTGTCTGTGACAAAGATAATTTAAAAACACTTTGAGCTAGAATAATGAAATTTTGAATAGGCTCCTAACACCAAATTTGTAGATTTCTGTCAAAAGTATATTCAGAGGAAGTTCGTCTGTCCGGCTTTTCGAACATAAATTAACACGATAACTGCAAAACGAAGAGAGCTAGACGAATCCAATTCAGTACGTAGCTTTAACATTTATTTGTAGACACCTGTCAAATCCAACAAGAAGTTGGCGTCTGTCGGTCTGTACCATCACAAGCATATAAACGTGATAACTCCAAAACGAAATTAATTAACTATTTCAAACTTAGTTTGTAATTTTCTGACTACATTTGTAGTTCTACGCCGAATTTTTAATTCCAATCAGGTTTTAATTCTAATATGCAGATTCGCTTTTCGGATACTATTAATCGCATGCTAATGATTAATCACCAAAATGCATGCTAAGTATGATAAAAATGTTAAATGAATTCTAAAAATATTGTACGACAATGCAATGCAAGGTGGTCTCTACCTAACCCAAGGTCTGAAATAATGGGGAGTGGGGGATAGCATCATTGTTATAGAAAAAGCGAGAAAGTTTTGGGAGATCAGTTCCGCTGGCTTTTCTTCAGATAGGAAATCTGAATCTGAAATTCATGATGATGTTGATGAATTATGTGGCTTCATTAGCGATGAGTCAAAATATTTCACGTAATGTGAGTTAAATGATTTAGTCAGGAATTTAATCTTCCTAAGGATTCAGCAAATGTTCCAAATTGAATAAAAGAGAATTGCTATCTACATGATTTTCTTGGTTTTGGGGTAGAAAAGAAGAGTTCAGTCAGATTTTTTTTATTATAAAAGAAAGAACTTGTTTTCTTTAAAGAATAACCCAGAATTTTCATAACCTTTCAGGATTCCAATATAAACCTGATGAAATGAGATTTTCTATCGATTCACAATAAAAAAAAATGTTTTCCAGTAGTACTATTGGGTAACAGAAAAGAATATACTTCCATACCTGTTGGGTATTCAGTTCGTTTTGAAGAGTCTCATGTAAATCTGGATTTTATCCTGAATGAACAATCATATTCAGATCACAAATGGGTAGTTTTCGAGAAACTGAAAGTGACTTCCATGTTACTTAGTCAACAGAATGAGTACATGAAATTTCTCGCTTTTCTTTGTGAATTAACCCGCCAACACAAAAACATGCAATAAGAAAGAATGGTTTTATTGTGGATAGATTTTAGCTTGAGGTAGGAATCTTTAGTGACTGTAGCGTGAATTACGTCGTCCGTGGGCCATCTTGGCATCAAGGGACAACACGACGCAATGAAATTTAGTCCAGTCTTCCGTGATGCTGGATACCTCGGAACCCGACTAGATTCCCAAAAACCAAAGGTCTACGTCTGTCTTCTAGAAGAGAGGTGCCCTGAAAGCTACTCTGGAAACTTCTCTAGGGTGTTCATCTCCAACTTCCAATGCAGGTAAAGTTTCCGAGGGTAATTTAGGTTTTAGTGAATCAGTTATGGTAGCAAGAAAAAAGGGATGCATTCAAATATTCAATCCAAAAAAGAAAAAAATCTTACCAGCACCGGCTGCAAATGACTTCCACAATACCAGGCTTAACTCCAGAAAATTCATTTAAAACAACCCAAATCTTAAATACTAAAATTTTGATTATTAAGTTTAAACAGCAAGTCGCCAGTTATTATGGTGTGAAAATTACGGCAAAATGGCTATAGCGTGTTAAATTAAGGGAAGAGCCAAAGTTTAAACAACAACACGTTTATTAATAAAGCCTTAAAATTCCACTTCATAAAAATAAGAAGGCTCTAGCAGCCTGGTTATGCGGAATGCAGTGAAAATATTGGTGCGAACTTTTATAATAGAAAAATGTGGTGGTGCCACAAGCTCAATAAATGCATTGAAACAATAAAACAGGTAATCATAGTGCGGCACCACAGTCTAATGCATCTAATGTCTTTCTTGAATGCAGGAAAGCATTAGATCTTAGAATAAAAATTCTGGTTTATCCAAATAAATATTTCTTTTAATAATTCACCAAAAATTAGGTTTTACGAAACAATTGGCAAGGATTTAACAAACGAAGGCAAATATTTAAAATATCTTTAAAGCTTTGAGACATATTCCCACGTTTATCTGAAGTAAAACTGAAGGAAAGTATATTTATAAGATCAAACACCAAGAAAATGATGAAAGATAAAAATGTGAAGACTAAAAGGAAAACACAGGTGAAGTCTGAAAACTTTTAAGACTAATTTGTTTTATGCTATTAAGGTAAATCTATCGTAAAAGGGAGAACATAAAATTTTAAGATATTAGGCTGTAATATGAGTTTAAAATTTCATATTCTCAGTTCATATCTGGACTATTTTCCTGAAAATTTAGGTTCTTTTAGCGAAGAACAAAGTGAAAGATTTCACCAAAATATAAAGAAAGTGGAGAGGCGTTAAAAAATGAAATACCATCATGATAGCCGATCGAATACCGCTGGATATTATAAAGAAACAACCCCAGAAAAGTTCACAAGAGGAAAAGTTGAAAAAAAACTTAAAGAAAACATTACTATAAGATCTTACTTGTATTGTGCTTTTATTATTTACAAAATAATGAATTTAAAAAAAATTCAAATTTTGCTATTTTAACTGGGATTTTTTTCGTAATAAACAATTACTTTGTAAAAAAACCTTACATGATAGAAATAAATAGACTTCGTCATTTACATCAGTACTAAAAACAACATAAATATCAGTCATCAAAATTAAAACCATTTTTAAAAGTTTCTTTAAATTATCTTTTTAGACCCATGTATTTGACAAAAAGAATGACATTGTAATTTTCATATTGTTGACGGCAGTTAAATCATTATGTGCAATTTTAATTATTGCAATTTAATACTTCATTTATACAAACTGAGTAAATAGAGAACTCCTGAAAAATATGCAATCAGTTTTATGTTATTTGCTGTATAATTTTTCTCTAACGAATACAAACAGATCAAGCTCCAAATTAGACTCATATCAATAATTTGGATTCGGTGATTGTATATTAATGTCATCAGTTAGTTTAGTTTGTGACGCACTTAAGTTGTTGCGTTCTTATAGGTAGTCCAACAAAAATCAAGTTGCAGAAGCATGCGCTCCAAAATTAGACAGGGGTCGACTCTTTTGGTGACAAAATCCATGCACCAAATCTTCCTTTTAACTCCTTGCGTTTTTGTGTTACGATTTCATATAAACACGGCCAGACAAACAGTTACACTCTCCGCTGGCGGATGTGATCAAATATGGTACTTTTTTAACTGTTTTATTCAAGTTTATTTTATTCAACTTTATTATTCAAGTATACTTTAGGGTGGACAATATTTTTTTTCCGTCTGCAGCAAAAATAAATAAATTTCGTGGCTGTTCGACTCGCCACATCTAACATATAATTAACTAAGCAACTAAGGTATAATTGGCCATCTGAAAAACATGGAAGTTCTAGATTCAATCCGCACACTTGATGTGATTGACCTTGCTTTTTGTTGATGACCATCGGGAATGCAAGCCCCATTTTATCGTGTTCAAAATAAATGCCAATAATTTTACTATACCTATAACCCTCGCGAAAGTACAAGCAGTAAGTTTACAAAGTATCGGAAGTAATCGGATGAAAGGTACGACAGCTCATAAATTACGAGCAAACTAATTTTTTATTTATTTGTTTGATATGATAATTGTACTGTGCCTATAACTTTCGTGGAAGTGCAAGCAACAAGTTGGCAAAGTTTTATCGCAATAGGATGAACGGTACAGCAGCGCATAAAATAAGAACAAACAAAATTCATTTTTATATATTAGATTTATTTATTTATTTATTTTGTAAGCCCATGTATTTAACCGAATAAATGACGTGGTAATTTTTAAATTTTTGATCCATTTTTGTTCAATTTTAATTATTACAATCTAATCACTTCATTTATACAAACTGAGTAAATACAAAGCTGCTGAAAAATATGCTATCCGTTTTAAAATATTTGCTGCATAATTTTTCTCTAACGAACACAAGCCTCATATCACTCATATAATTTTACTCTCATATCAGTAGGCATTCAGATTGCTGTTTAATGAACACACAAAGAGCCTATTTACATTTGAAAGTGCCATGGTTTGGATAAAAGGATCGCTTGAACCTTCTGCGGTCATTTCCGGGCAGCAGGAAGTCTATATCAGACTCGGCCATCAAGAAACAGAGGTTGGTCGCATCGAGGACGTCATGCAGCTAATCATCTTAACTTCGCAAGTTTTGCATATGATAACCCCTCCTGCCATGACGTCAAGCAGTAGATGGTTGAACACTTCTTAGATTTTCAGACCCTCTGAAAAGCGAAAACTTTATTTTTTATTTTTTTTTTTATCTCTTTCCTTGCAGTATCAAGATTTTTACTGATACGCTTCGTTTTTTTTTTTTTTTGTTTGTTTGTTTATATTCTTTGTTGTTTCTTCGTTTTCTTGTTCATGGAATAACATTTCCAAATCATATTTAAACCCTCCGACTAGACTTTCTGACGTAATTGTTTCATTGTTCGAGCATTTATGAATGCTACAATTATTTAAATCTATGCAATGTACGGAGGGATATGGAGAGCATTTCATTTTTAGAGAGCTATAAAACAGTAAAAATACCGACATTATTGATAAATAATCCAATTTCTTTAAAAAACTAAAATTTTAATGTTTTAATAATTTAAAATTTTAATGTGTTTAGTTCACAAATCTGGAAAATTTAGTAAAATTCTTAAGGTTTATTTCAGTAGCCTGAAAATTAATTCTTTATTCTATATATATATTTATATTGAGTAAATTTATTTGCAATTCTATCAGTATAAAATTTGTATCGGTTCTTTTGCGTGGATTCAAATACAAGTATAATTAATTACATTTCACAGTTTCTAAAAAACAGTGCCGATACGATTATTTATTATCATTAACCGAATTAAAATTTATAATTTTATATTCTGCGCTTTGCATTTATTTTTATTAGCAATATTTTTCACAGTCGTTCATAAAAATCTTATGTTTCTCATAAATTACAGAAAAGAAAAGACTTTTTATCATATTCCAATATTTTAATATTTTGAATTAATCGTGTTGTTTTATATTATTTTGCAGGTTTACCATAGAAGCCTTTGAGTAAAGCATTTTTTTAAATGAATTTTCAATGGAGTAAATTTACTTGTTTCTTTTTGTGAGCTTACATTAAAAAAAATGAAGAATAAATTGATTTTAGAATTCTGAAACAATTTCTGATGAACAATCTTAAATATTTCTGCATTGGAACAGAATGTTCAATTAAAAAAATTACATTTAGCTTTAAATATAAATTTACGATTTTATATTTTAAACGAAAATCTTCTAAAAATGAAACAGATCACTAAGTTGGTTACATTCAGTTTATGCATTTTCCTTTTTAATAACAATAATTAATGAAAACTGAGAAAATATTTTCATCAAAAGTGCATACAATACATAACCTACATAAATACATATCCTTTTAAATAATTGTAAGCAAAGTATCAGCACATACTCCTTTTAATTACAATAATTAATGAAAACTAAGAACATATTTTTATCAAAAGTTATAAACATATTCATATGTTAAGCAAATCTTGAAAGTATATCTGTTGTTTTACATTCAAAAACTAATTTTAGGAAGCGAATTAAATTGGAATATCTTTAGACGAGTGCTATTTGTAAATTGATAATAGCATCAATATCTTAATTTTTTTTAAATTTCATATTCCTTTTATTGCTTGTTTCAAAATTATTCATGATTTTTAAGTTAGATACTCTTGTAGATCAGGTTAGTGGTAATAAGTATCTGTGAACATACAAGTTTTATATTTTTCCTAGAACTTTCTTAGATGTTCAGTTTTATGCCCTTTGATTAAGACAGAATTATTCTCTTAGTCTAAACAGTAAGGGTTTAGAGTATTCCGTGAACTTTAAGTTGCTAAACATAATATGAGAGGTAAGACAAGAGCTATTCAAGCTAATCCACCCCGGCAGTCGGAACTCCTTAAACAGCATTCACATGAGACCAATTATTGCATGCAATAGTTCTACTGTTGTTCCGGTTTTGTTCTAATGTGAACAGCTGAAACTGTATGATTGGGACGTCCCGATGAGACAACTATTTGGCATTGTTTCATTGGGGTCACATGATCTCGCTGACGTGGCTTTCTATTTCACAGCACACTCCGCTTGAAGCTTCACATTCTCAAGGAAGAGAAACACTTGTTACCGAAAAATCTGGCCTCATACATGTATGCGATTTTTTTTTTTTTTTTTTTTGAGAAAGGAATGAGGGGATCTGTCTGATGGAATGAAAGGAAAAAAACTTCGCATATATTTTTCTGGTATGAGGATTAACATGTCCTGTTGGCAGGCATTCAGATTGATAACAAAACTAATGCACACTTAAAAGCAGCATGTTTATTTTCGGAACTACAGCGGTTTGAACAAAAAGATGCATTTATTTCTGCGGTCATTTCCGTGCCGTTGGGACAAGGAGGAGGAGCTCATTTAAACCTAGCAATCTAGATGCAGTGGCGATTGGCATTTCCTCCGAAAAGGTGGGTGACTTGCACAGTTACTTCCTTGACGTAAGCGGTGGCCCCGCCCTTAATGTCAAGGAGTAGATATTCCTGGTCAAGAAATTTTATGAGAGCTGAGATTGATATTTTGTTTGTGTTCTTTGGACATTTGGTATTTCGGAGAATTCTAAGTGCCGAAGGAATTACTTTCTCTAACATGCTCCATTTTGATATTCACTGTTGTTAATCGAGATGAACTTTTTTCAATGTGGTTATTTCCTTGGAAACTACAAACAGAAAAACAAAGCAATGTTTATGAAATCATACTAAAAAGTAAATCTTTTTTGGGCCAAAGGCTTTTCAGCGCTGCTTCATCTAAAATACTAATAAAATTAATCAAATTAGCGAAATATAAAGTTTTAATTGTAAAAATTGACCCTACAATCCAAAGAAGTTGAGGATTTTTTTGAATAAAAAAAAATCTTGGGATTCTTTAAGTTATGAAGGGTCAATACGACCCCTCACAGAAAAAATTCCTGGCTTGAATTCATGCTTAAAGATTACCCTTGATAAAGTCTTCTAGGTAGATTAATTTTTTTACAATTAAAACTTTATATCTTGCTAATGTGACAAATCTTGAAAATGATATATCTGGAATTTTATACTCAAAAACTAATTTTAAAAACAAATTTAATTCGAATATCCTTAGAGGAATGCTGCTTGTAAATTGAAAATATAACCAACTTTTCAATTTTTTCTTTTATTTTACTTTTATTGCTTCTTTAAAAATTATTCATAATTTTTTATGTTAGAAACTTCTGTAGATCAGTTTAGTAGTAATAAGCATCTATCTGGGCGCATGCAAGATTTATATTTTCCTTACATCTTTCATGACTGTTCAGTTTTATGCCCTTCGATTATGATAGAATTATTTTTAAATGTAAACAGTAAGATTCTAGAGTATTACGTGAACTTTAAGCTACTAAACATTATATAACAGGTAAGACTAGGCTGATCCTTCCCAGTAGGAATTCCTTCTTAAACAGTATTAACATGGGAACAATTATTGCGCGCAATAGTTGTCTTTCTGCTATTATCCCTGAATTGTCCTAATGTGAACAGTTGAAACTATGTGATTGGGACGTCCCGTTGAAACAAATATTTGACATTGTCTCATTGGGGTCACATGATCTCCCTGATGTAACCGTGGCCTTCTGAGCAGCAATTGTTGGCACACTTGTAACCGTAAAATCTGGCCTCACACATGTATACGACTTTTATTTTTTTGAGAAAGGAATGAAAGGTTAAATCTTTGCATATGTTTTTTTTTTTTTTTTTTTTTTGGTCTGCTGTCATGAAAATTAACTGACTGTCGGCAGGCATTCAGATTGACATGTGTAACAAAATTAACACAAACACAAAAGCATGTTTATTTTTAAAACTACCACAGTTTGAACAAATCGATGCTTTTATTTCTGCGGTTATTTCCGTGCCTTTGGGTGGAGGGGGAATTGAAGCCAGCAATCTAGAGGCAGTGGCGATTGACTTTTCTTCTGAAAGGGTTGGAGACTTACACAGCTACTTCCTTGAACTACGCGTATGACCCTTCCCCTTGATATCACGCAGTAGATGTTCCGGGTCTAGGAATTTTATGCTGGCTGAGATTGATATTTTGTTCGTCTTCCTTTCCTTGGGGATCTGGCATTTCATAGAATTCGGAGTGCTAATGAAATAGTTTTGACTAACACGCTCCATTTTGGTACTTACTATCATATTCAGGATGCAGCAGTATTCTCTCGCTCTATTATATTTAATCACTCGTGTTGTACTTTTACAATGTGATTATTTCCTTATTCGTACATTCATTAATTCTGAGTTCATTTTCATTTATGCGATGTATATATGGGTGTTTTGGGGAAATGAGGAAGTTGAGGAACATAAAAATATTCATTCTAGTGTTGAAAGTTACTGATTTAAAAAAATACCTTGACAAATAATTTACAAAAGGTTCTGAAGATGTCATAAAATTCTGAAATTTACCATAAGAAATTCTTAGGTTACTTTTTTCTCAGTATAATATTTGTATCTGTACTTTTGAGCCTTTTAAAGAATAAAAAAGGCTGATTTATTTCATAGTTGGGAAAGAAAATCCTGCTAGAATTTTTAAAAATCATTAACATTAATTATTTATAATTATGAATTTGCAATTATATATTCTGTATTTTGCATTTGTTTTTAATATGTTATATTTATTTGTATTCATTCACAGGACTCTTATAATTCTCATGACTTATAAAAAAACTAAGATTTTTATTTTGTATTTAAATCTTTAAATCTTTTACATTAATCGTATCTGGTAAATTTATTATGGCGTTACCATAAAATTAATTGTATTCTTTCATGTAAAAGGAACAATTCCAATTTGATTTCATACTTCGGAAAAGAGCATCAAATGAAGACTTTTATATAATATTCCAATGCAATATAATACTCAATTACAACAAATTACTAAATGAATAATATATACGATTGTATGTAATAAATCCTTATATTTTTAAGAAGGAAACAATTCATTATGTTGATTACATGTATTTTGTGTCTTATCCTTTTCATACAAGCTAATAAATTAGATCTAAGAGAAAAAAGTTATAAACATACTCGAATGTAAATGAGTAAAACTCGATAAACATACTCGAAAGTAAATGAAGTATGTATACCTGGTGGTTTGCATTTAAAAATTAATTACCAGAATCAAAATGAATTCAAATATTGTTAAATGAAAGTTAACTATAAAACCTTTTCGGTTTTTTAATTTTTCATTTTAAATTCCTTTTATTTTTTAAAAAAATCAATCATGTATATGAGTACATGCACGACTTATGTTTTTCATAAAGCGTTTTATTTTAAGCCCCTTAATTAAGAGAAAACATAGAAACACATTTGCTAAGTAAAATAAATAATAATTGTTCTGAATAATCGAAGAATTTTACGCTATTAAATGTAACATGAATAGAAAAGCTATGTTTAAGTTGGCTTTCCAGTCGCAACAGAAACTACCAATATTCTGATGGTCACGTGACATTCTGGTTGGGGGGGGGGATCTGGTAACCGAAATTTCTAGGGTCTAACACATATGAGGCTTTTTTTTCCCACAGATTTTCATATGCATACGAGAGGAGGGGGGTGGAGTGTTCTGACATATTTCTTGGGTTTGAGGCCAGGACTGTAAAACAATATTCAATTAACTAAATATTTTAAATCATTTTATCAGTATTTATATTTTGAGAATTTATTGCATTTGATGATGCAAGTTTTATTGATGGAATCAAAGGGAGGGCGATTTCATAGTTAATGTGGGATTTAAAAATTATTCACATAAATTCCTTTGCTTGTGTAAGCGTGTTGAACAGTACAAGACTTGTCTGTTCAATATTCATATTAATGTTAGCCCAATACCTGAGAACAATTTACAAAATTATGAACATAAATTAGAATTATATTTATCTGAATACTAATTTATATTTTTTGTACAAAAATGGATTCTTTTAGATGAACTTATGTTATTATCATAATAACTAAACAAAAAAAAAATAGTTTCAAAATTCAATAAAAAAAAAGACTTCGATTAATGAGAAATAGCTATATAGTTCTTTAAAAATATTATTATCATAAGAACCAAACAAACAAATTAGTTTCAACTTCAAACAATGTGATTCAATAAATTCAACAATTTATAGAACTGCACCTTGTACGATTAATGAGAAACAGGGACTGAGTTCTCTAAAAATGTCTTATCCTTCATAATGTCGTGGGATGAATTCAAGTTTAATGCATTATTAATATTTCCTTATAATAGACATGACCAGCTAAATAGAAAGAGAAAAGCATAAAGCATGGAAAAGTATTTCGAATTCATATGGTTTAGGGAATTTGTTGATACAGTGTTTTAAATGCGGCACATTTTAGAGTTATGGAAAAATAAAATCCTCCGTAACTCAGCAGTTAAAGATAAAGTGATGCTTGATTTTAAGTGAGCAGAAAATGATTATTTTTAGAACATGAATAAGAGAGAGAATTTCTTTTAGAAGCCATATAAGCTCTGATATTCTAAGCTACCTTTTCTTCTCCTGATTTCTATCTACCAGCGTCGTTTCTTGGTCATGCTTTCATCAAAGAAATATTTTTATCTACTGAAAATTGAATTGCTTCATTAATATTCACGAAAGACAATTAAAAAATTCGTTTTAGAATTGTCTGTTCAACATAGCATATCATCGTCTGATCTTTTACCGGTAATTATTTCATATATGTATGTATTGTATGAGCGCAAAAGGAGCCTTTATCAGATTCCTTGCAGATTATTACATTACAGATGTTGAGTTACATGCAGGTGATTATTGAAATAATGGAAATAATAGTGAAAAAAGTGACATCTAAGTATGCTCTTCCTAAACATTAAAATACATCCCTGGCTATCAGTCTTTTGTAATATAAAAAGTATATCATAGTAGCTTTATTGAAATTACATAAATCTTGGAATTCTATCTAGGGAGTAAAATGTTAGCCATGGTAGAATTTCAAAGAAGCCGCATTGTAGGAGCCCTTCTGCTGGAGCAACTGTAACCGAAAACTCCCAGCGCTTAGACGTTTCTAGAGACGAGGAGTCTAAAGTCATGATAGCTTATGCACAACGCGGCAAGACAAGTTCAGAAAAGCAAAGTAAGGGGCGGAAGGAGAAGCTGAATGAAAGAGACTGACGGGTATTGAAACAGTCTGTCTAAAAAGGAAACAATGGAGCCAAAGTGACTACCGAATTCAATTAGCATCTGGATTCTTTAGTGTCAATAATTATAGTTGGGAGCTAGTTATTATGGAAGAGCAGCGATTCCTAAGCCACTTCTCACAAATGTTAATACCAAATGTCCTCTACAATGGTGCCATAACCACAAAACGTGATCGACAGATAAGTTGAAGACAGTTATATGGTCGGAAGAATCATCTTCCTCACTTTTTCCCACAAAGAGACAGGTGCTCATTTGGAAGACACTTGCACAAGCGTATAATTGTGACTATCTCTTTCAAACTGTGAAGCATGGAGGTGATCTGTTATGATATAGGCAACTGTTTCGAAGTTTTTTGTTTGCTCAATCGTAACTCAGAAGGAGAAGCATAGAGACGTTTAATCTAACAATTCCATCCTATGCTACAAACTTTATTTCCTGCAGGAGATGGAATTTCCCAAGATGATATTCCTCTTTCGTGATATTCCCCATCATTTCTTTTCTCCTTCATCCAGTCGTTGCTTTGACGAATACGAAAGATGAAGTGAAGCATCTACTTTGCCCCGCAGAGTTTCACACCTCAATATTATCAAACCGTTCTGGTTTGTTTTAGAGTATTCAATCCGGAATCGATATCCTTCATCGGCACATCTTACATATCTCAATGAAAAATACAATTTCTCAATGAAGAATGGTTGAATATTCTTCTAAACACTATTCAGCACTTCTTTGTTTCAATTCCCAGGCGAATCCAAGCTGTACAATATGCCAAAGGTAGCACTATGCATTATTATACAGATCATTGTGTTCCAGAGTGATCATTTTCTCTAAAAAAAATTTCCTGTGAGACCAAAAATATCTCTCGCACCAGCTAATTCCATATTCTCAAATAAAGATAATCTGTGGGAGGCAGGTCAGTAAAATACCTACGGAAGCCCAACGACTGTGTCAGACATAACTACTAATCTTCTCTATTTTCTAACAGATGCACAAATAATTTTGTTGACATGTTTATTTAAAAGATATTGGAAAATTTCATTGTTTTAGTAGTAGAAATGGATGTGCCTATTCATGAATGTCATTTCAGCGATAGATTCTTCATTTCATAGTTCGCTTTTAATACTGACTGACATGTATTTCGAGTTCGTATGATAAACAACTACAAACTGGCTATGCGTCGCTGTTTTTGATTGCAATTGTAGCTGAGAGTATACATTATACAATATATCAGCAGTGCATTATTTATTGAGTATGAATATCACTGATATACTTGATATTTATATTCAGTTAATTAACAATGACCTGTATATTCAATAATTACTAAGAGTAAAGTGGTCAAATATTACTGCTATTTTAAAAAATGTTATGTACAGGGTGGTCATAAAATAACTTTCCCAGTTTGGCGGCATTTGCAGTCTAAACGAATGAACGAAATGGAAACCCATTTCGTCTACAGACTGTGGCATGTGAAAAGTAGTTTTTCAGAAAAAAAAAATTAGTACCAAAGTTGCCAATAGAGGAAATACTGGCTCTATAATACAGTTATGAATGAATTCATGAAACTTGCAGAATATAATCTTTTATTCATCGACATTTGAGTGCCCTGGACGCAGTGCATCATTTTCAGTGCTCTGGTATTCCCTGTGTACAACATACTGCATACGATGTATAATGTTCTCTACCTGTGTGTAAGCTGTCAATTTTGGGGTTCATAAGAGCCCGTCTCATGTTCCGTTTCAAGATATGTAGGTTTGGAACTCTACCAGCCAACAGAACACATAATAACATAGTAAAGAACACATCAATAGCCAAGAAAGAACGAACAGGTCGTTTGCTCTTCCCTTTTCACAAGGAATGCATGGCGCTGCTGTCATGTTCGCACTAGGAATTTTACATAATCATGCAAATTTCCTCATTCGTGCATGAAAGCAGCGCCAATATTTCTCCTATCGACAACTTTTCGTTTTTTTTTTTTCTGCGGAAGTTATTTTCCCATGTCTTCCCCAGTCTGTGTATGAAATGTGGTTTCATTCTGCCCATTCGTTTTAACTGTACAGCCAAACAGGGAAAGTAATTTTATGGTCATCCTGTGTATAAAATAATGTAAAAATTCATGATAATGTCATTTTCTTTAAGTTACTTAGAGAAATCATACAGTAAATCTAGACATGCATGTATATTGATCTTGAAAAGATGGTTTTAAGCATGCAAATGAAAATATGCATTTACATTCAGATATCAGAAGCCGGTTAAGCTGCTAATCGTTAAAAAAACTGAATGATGCATTTCTGATATTTTATGATTCTTCTGTAACTTTAAGAAAGACATTCAGAAACACTTATAAATATTTATACAAGTCAAAGAAGTAACACATACAAATGGAAAATTTTTTAAAAAGAAAATCAGTGATATTCTTCAATTAATGAATCGCCATGCATGATACTCTCTAGATCTGTTTCTAATTCTCAAAATTCTTTCACCATTAATAAAGAATAGTAAATACAACAAGGCATAAGAATTAATTTCAACCCCTGTAATCCATCAGCTTATTATACAATGAAACCCTTTTTTAGAAATAAATAATGAAGAATAATTTCAGTATTTAAATAATGATGCCATTATATATATTTCAGATTATTTCATAATTATGTAACACATCTATAGCATTGAAATATCTATTTGAATTATTTAAATTTTTGTACAACCTATTTGAATTATTTAAGTGTTTGAGCAACCTATTTGAATGTTTACTTAAAAATTTACCGTACAAAATATTTCCAGAAATAATTTTCAGCAAATATTTTATTTTTTATGACATTTATTATAAATCATTTTATATAATAATAGTGAGTGAATGGCTTAAATTTGGAAGTAATATTAAATAGTGATTGTTAATAAGGCTTATAAATTGAATAAAATAAATAATCATATAGTTTTTTTTATATTCATTAACGAGGAGTTTTAGTATAATATTTTAAACTTACATCAATAAAAATTAAAGAATAGCATTAAAATTTTGAATGTTTATTGTAAAAACAATCTGCTGCACACTGAAATGCAAAGAATATAGTCATGTAGGAGTACTTTCGCTTTTAAGGCGTTGCATCCGCTGTGCTTCCGATAAATAAGCTTCCGATTCTGTAGTTGAATTGAGATAAATTTCAGACTTTGCTTTCTTCTGATAAGAACGGATTTTTTTCCAATCATACTTCCTATTTAATACTCCGGTGGGTAAAACAGAAATGGTCTTCAAAGGGTTAAAGGCAATAGCTGTGCTATTCTCTTCTTTTGTATGCATAGCCAATGGATATACAGTTAATTAAAGTTTTCGAATTTCGATTTTAAATTTGATTTTGTGATAAAAACTGTGCAGAAATAAAATTTTCATGGAGTCATCACTGAGTATAGTAGCGTCATCCACTGAAATTGAAATAAAGGCAGAGAAACAAACTAACGCAAATGGAAAGGCAGTTGTGGTGAGTATACATCAAATTCATTTCTTTTTCAGTATTTTTAAAATTTCAATGTATTTCAAGTCTTGAAAACTCCCTAGGATTCACAAAATATCCTGTAAATACTTCGTTTTGCAAAAATATAATCGTTTGTCTTTTTTTCAAGACTGAATATTGTATATCTCTGCCGATATATTGAAACTACATTTAACAATAACTAACAATTATTTTATTAGCCGTAGTAAATTAAGCATGAATTATGGTTAGAAATTATGCATCAAAACTATTTGAAAATTTGTGGAGATTTTAATTAATTAATCAAATTTTGAAAATTAGCCTCAAATTCAAAAATGACTTCAATATACTCAAGAGCTGAAGAGAAATGATCGATTTATTTAGACTAGATGCATTGTCATTTCATTGACACATTAGAAACTGCAGTTAGGAAACACTTACTTTACTAATAATGATATGTTTAGTTTGAATTATGGGTAATGATTATATATAAAATTTTTAAAATATTTAATCTATGAAAATTAAATTTTTACGAATTCCCCATTCTGATTTATATGAAACATAGAATATGATCTTCCAAATTTGCGATATGAAAAATTACAAATTAGTGCCATCATTATCTTCAATGTCATTTATTTTTATTATTGTCTGTGGTAAAACGCTAAGATCTCCTGGATACATTAACAAATCAGCATGTTTTTGATTTGTTGTCTTGTCCCTCCCTAGTATCTATTATATCACGAGTGAAAGTGACGATCTTAGTGACATAAATGATTCTAATGCATCAATTGCGTCAAACATTCTCTTTGGCCATACATTTGGAGCTACGCTATGACCATTCAGTCATTATATGATTTATTTGAACATACATTTTTACAATATTAAATATAAACGTGATGTTATTAGACATTGAATATAGTCAACTGTACAAGCATTAGTACATTGTATTTAGAAGATTTATTAAGTATGATAGATTATAAGAATGCGCTAAATAATAATAATAAAAAAAATGTAGCAGAAACCACTATAAAATTATATGAAGGTATGTAAATGTATATAAGATGGTGAAAAAGATAACACACAATAATCAAAGAAATAATTATCAATAATTTCATGTATAAAGTAAAAAACAACAACTTCTATGCTTTTGTTTTTCAAAGAATTGAGATGAGAGAGTTAATATAACTAATAAAAAAACTAAAATCACAATATCTAATTGTATGATCCTCAGTTGATAACATTATTTTTGGCTTTATAATTTAATTATTTGAAGAATACAATGCAAAAACTTCAAAAATAATTTTTGAATAGAACATTTTTAAATTTACAAAAAAAAAAAAAAAAAATCTAATAATCATATGTTATTTAAAATCTATTTTCTTATGTTATTTTTAAAATATTTCTCACTATTTTTCACAATATTAGAATAGTATGACCTCGAAAGATTTCGTTTTGTATATTTAAAAGTAGAATCCTTATATGCACTCAAGAAACAAGAAATTTCATATTTTGAGCATGTGTTTTTAAAAGAACTTCCCTGGTATAAAATATTAAAGCATATTATAGAATGATCATTTTAAAATATTGAATTACTTTCATGATACAGAAGTATACAAACTTATTTTCAGAATCGAATTTTAAAGATTATTCTGTGCTTATTTAATGATATGCATCAAGTGTCAAATAATTTGTTATAATATTTTTGACTATCAGTCATTCTTTTCATGTTATTTGACAAATAAATTGCAAAGCTATTTTTAAAAGTAACAAAAAATATTCATTATTTAGGAAGAAACTTATAAATTTGCTAATTATCGTTACATTTAACTTTTTCATTGGAATGAGAGTTGAGTAAAAAAAATGGGTACATACATTAAGTAAGTAGGATATGTATAATATATTTGAGTGTCCTTAGAAATTTATTTTAATTAATTAATTTTAATTTGATTAATTCTTAACAATGTATTTTTATTAGTTTATTTTAATTATTTCCAAATATCTGTGTATGAAATTAGACTTATAATACCTGTATAAAGCATTTGAACTTATAGATCGTCCATAAGATCCAAAGAAAAATACATGTTACCTCTAAAGAACCTTTTCATACAAATGGTTAATTGTTTCAAAAGTCTTTGAAAACTGTAATTCATGCATAAAATTAAGTACAAATGAATGTATTGTCAGTAAAGTAAAGCTCGCAGTATTTTAAATTTAATTATACAAATCAATTCAGGAAGGAAAAAAACAAAACGAAAAAGTGTCAAGAATAATAGTAGAAGCATAGTCAATAGTCTTAATGGATAGTTTGCCAAAAGAAAGAGATTATTTTTAGCAAATATATATGGTACAGATACTTATCGTTCGTATGTAATTTCAATACATTTATAAGTTAGGTATTTAGATGTTAGTAGGCAGTATTTAGATTCTCATTTCCATTTTACTTTTTCTTTTTAAAATAATCCCCATATTATGAATTATGTTTAGTGAACTTTCAAGCCAATCAAAGAAATGCGTTTGCTTTCCAAAATAAAAATCTTGAATTGCGACAGAATGAAGTCATCTTGAATAATTTCTCTAAAGGCTTGTAAGAATAATGCTATAAAAATACTACAGTTATTATTTTAATAATAAAAATATTATAAAATACTATATTCATTATTTTAATAATAAAATATTATAAAATGCTATATTTTTTTATTTTTAAACAATTGAATGAAAAATCTAACTTCCATAAACGTTAAAAGATTTAACGCTGCATTTTTCAGCAAATATCTTTCCTTTAGAGAGAGCATTGCAGATGCAGCTGAAATTTTTAAAATATTATTTAAGTTATATCAGATCATACCATTGCTACCATTTTTGCAAAATGATCGACAAATTCATTGCTTAGAGCGTCAGAATTGGCATTTGATAGACATACTATCCACTTTTACAATATTAATTCTTGTTTTTTTAATTTTACGTAAAATCAGATTTGATCTTAAAACTTTTCCATTTAGATTTTAATTTCGATTTGTTTTGAAGATATTGAAATTTAAAATTTTACATCTTTAATAATTATAAATATTGTAATGTGCTTTATTTTGTAAATTTTTAATTTTTAGGATTAATTTTAGGATTTTTTCTTTTTTTTTTCTGCAGCAGAAATAGAAGATTAATTAGATTTTTGACATTTGCTCTGCCTTTCGAATTTATGTTATTTTTATATATGTTCTGTTACTCAGTATTGATGAAGTGTTTTGCTTATTTTTGTATTTGTCTAGTAATTTTGTTTTTATTATCAAATTTCTTATCATTCGTTGTTATTTATTTGTAATAAACGACATAGGCTTGCACCGGCTGGGAGATAATCCATCTATTTTTCCAAAATAATCTTTCTCAAGCAAAAACTCATACTAAAACTGAAATAATTATTTCTATTTTAAATGATGTCACATTCTAGTTATCACACTGTCTCAAGGTATATAAAGTGATTTAAGCTGGTTCCAGACATTAATTAGATATTGCATTACCATTTTCACCAAATACTTAATGATTACGTGAATCTCGTGAATTAAATTTTTATTATAATACTGTGTCAAGGCATATAAAGTGATTTAAGCTGGCTCCAGACATTAATTAGATATTGCATTATCATTTTCACCAAATACTTAATGATTACGTGAATCTCGTGAATTAAATTTTTATTATAATACTGTGTCAAGGCATATAAAGTGATTTAAGCTGGTTCCAGACATTAATGAGAAATTGCATTACCATTTTCACCAAATACTGTCTCAAGGCATATAAAGTGATTTAAGCTGGTACCAGACATTAATTAGATATTGCATTACCATTTTCACCAAATGCTTAATGATTACGCTAATCTCGTGAATTAAATTTTAATTATAATACTATCTCAAGGCATATAAAGTGATTTAAGCTGGTTCCAGACATTAATTAGATATTGCATTACCATTTTCACCAAATACTTAATGATTACGGTAATCTCGTGAATTCAATTCTAATTATCACACATTGTCTTAAGGCAGATAAAGTGATTTAAGCTGGTTCACATAATACTTAATAATTACGTTAATTTCGTGAATTCAGGTTCTTAGTATGTCTGACGTTTTTGTTTACCCAGTTTCACAACAGAATTTCCACATATCCGATCGGCATCAACATTTAATTCAGATATTTTGATGTGTGATGTAATAATTTTTGATAACAGGAGAACTTGGTACCCAAAAATAAATGAAAATGCTGATTTTTAAGTTTTTTCTTTAAAATTATATCTGGAGCTATGTCTGAATTTTCTAAACATTTCAAAAGTATAGGACGAATATTTTGCGAGATACGAATTTATTTTGATAAACATGATATCAAAAGCCACGCCCTCTCCCACTATTTTGTTTTGTATTTTTAATGCTCAGGCACCATTTTTTTTTTATTTTGAAATAAAATAAAGCAGTTTTCTGAAATTATATTGGTTACCGAATTTTGATTGAAAATTTGATTGTTTCATTAATCTTTCTGTGTTAATATCTGCATATCAACTTAAGAAAAATTTTTTTTAATTCAAAAATGCAACATAATTTATTTTTTATTTTAATTCTGATAAATTTGGAAAGGCCATCTATAATAGAGAGATATATTATTTTATTGTGAATAGTAAGAGGTGCAGAGAATATAAATCAGCTTTCCCAAATAAAACAGTTTTGATACTTAGCTTTAAATTCAAGAGTGACGCCGAAATTAATGACTGTACGTGTATTTACTAACAATTTTTAATTTCAAAAGTTCAAATTTACAATAGCTGTTTAAAATATAGTTTGGTTTAAGATTTTAAAAAAAATAGTGATTAAACAGTTTGTATGGATGCGTTTAAATCATTTCTCGAAATTTTGGTTCTTTCACATAGATTTTTTTTTTTTAAATTTATACTTCCTTTAAATAGTTTACAATTATCATTAGCATTAATAAACATCTGAGGAAAAAATACTAAAATCATTTCCTAAATATATTGAATATAAAATATTAAAACAAATAAAAAATAATAATTCTTTGAATTGAAATAATTGAAAATAATGGTTTTTTCTAATATAGCTAAGTTAAACTAGAGTAACTATAGACCATGGAAACAATAAAATTTTATAAAATTATTTATTTCCTGCTTGAAAGCGTTTGGCAATCGTTTGAGAAAAATAATTGGTGTATCTAATATAAACAGGTTTAGTTGTAATGTTAATGTGTCGAATCTATAAATCCTTTTTTCTTAGTTTTCACAGTCTACTATAAAATGCTAAAACTCCAACACATTGTATTCAAATGAACTTTTTCTGAGAATCAGAAATATCAACTTAATTGAATTAGGCATTGATTTTTTTTTAAAAAAATATTGATTAGAAAAATTTAAAAAATAGTGAAATTTAAAAAATTTTATATATATACTAAAAAAATTTTCAAATTTTTTTATGAAAACATTTTTTTTTCTTCAAAGCTAATTTGTATCCAAAATTGGATACCTGATTCATTTAAATTCATTAAGAGGATTCTTTAAAAAAAAATGGTCAGTAAATACTGAAAATTGAATGTAAATTTTTTTTAAAGAATTGGTAATATTTTTAAAAAATTTTTAGCCTTAAATTTCTGATTGTTTTAAAAGTTTAATTAATTCGATTATGTATTAAAAGTAATTCATATTTATGTAAGAAAACTATTTGTAGAAAATGTGTGATAGTTTAATTCTTATCAAAAATTAGTATTAAATCATGTAATGATAAATTGATGGATGCAATTCAAGTTTCATAAAGAGTTTAGCTTTTCTCCAAATAAATTATTTAATAATGAATATCTCTCATTATTTGTTGAATAATAAAAGGATTTATACTCAAAAATTAACAGAGGAATAAAAAAAAGTTTTCTTTAATTATTTTACTTGTGTATGAGAATTTTACTTGATAAACGAAAAAAAAAACACACTTTACTCAAGAGACTTTTAATTGAATTTATTAATGTTTCAGTTCTAGCACATAATAAAGAATACTTATTTTTCCAACATTATCAATTTCATATAAATTTAAGACATAATATATCTTAGTTACTTATATTTCAAACTTTATTTTCAGACTCTTGAGAAATTGCTTGAACAATATGGCGACAATGGAGTGAAGACATTTGCTAATGGAGAACTGCACGATCCCGATAGACAAACATTTATTGTGGATGCTTCTAGGCTGCTTGCATCTGTTTATGATAACCTTAGAGGTGGGTTTAGCGAAGATGAGTTAGAAAGATACACTGACATGGTATCAACCATTTCTCATAAGTATAAGGATAATCCTGAATTAGTGCATCAAATTTCCAACTGGCGCAAATCCAGGAAAGAACTGATCGAAATATCCATGTCAGCTGCCAATCAGCTGGATAAATTTATATTTGTAGTTAACATATCTCGGATAATTGGTTCAATAACTGAAATATTAAATTCTTTAAATTTAGACATCTATCAGAAATGTTGTTCCGGTATTACATTTTATATATATAGCATTTCACCAAGACTGGGATTAATAATAGAAGGCGCATTGGAACTCGCCCCTCATCTTAGGTTTATGGGTTTCGTGAGTTCCTTATTTGAAATTATGCGTTCACAAGTTGTTATCAACCATGTTGTGAAAGCTATGAAGAAAGATAAAGAAATGTTCCAGCCATTAAAAGAATGGTTTGACGAAACAGATGAATTCGAAGACTCGGTCAAGAGGTTGTTCCCTCATGGCATTGATAAAGAAATTATTGAAGGAATCGAAGGTGCATTGAAGGATCTTGGAAAAGAGGAGACGATATTTGCTGCAACTATCTTATCCAATATAAAGAAAGATCCAATGATTTTTAAAGATGGGAAATTCTTGGCTAAAGTTTTTCTGTTTTGCAGAAGTGATGCCGCCAAACAGTGGTATAAAAGGTAAAGAAGTTCACCAATTGTTTAATGAAGATTATATAATACTTGAAAAAAATTTAGAATGTTATTTAAATAAGTATTTTAACGTTTTGGAATACATATTATGTTATGTTGTAATGTTTGAAATGTTCCCCATTATGTAATATGCCAAATCATATTTAGACAAAAAATGTAGTGAAAGAATTATTTAAATATGTTCTATATTTGGCAGGGCATTTTTTTATACTTGCTAAGCAATCTTTAGAATGGCAAATATTGTTTAGGCTAAGAATTAGAAGATAAACCTGATAAAAAAATTTATTCAAAAACATTTGCCTGTTCATCATAACAGAGTTGTTTCATGTCTATAGATAACAATTCTTTTTCCTATACTACATCTACCCCCTTCCGTTTTCATGCAATTTAGTTAACCAGTCTATTGTTGGTGTTGTTGATGAGCAAATTCATGGATGAATATACCACACAATGTTAATGTTTCGGATTTCATGATGTTACATACTAAATCCTTTTTAATGAATCGTTTCCAATTGATATTAAAGCACATGTGTAATACCTGAGGATTAGATAAATTTAAAAAGTGGTTTCATATTTATTGGCATTAAAATATCTTTTAATATTGATTTTCTCTTTCTTTAAAAAATTTCCATTTGAAAAGCCATGTCTGGTCCAGTGTATCTTGTAAAGTAACTGGTCTTGGAAGTTCTTTGAAATAAATCGTTCAATGCTTGCATGTAGTTTTTTTTCCCTTAAATTTTTAGGGATGAATTTGACATCCAAAGGTTAAAAATTAATTGACTATATATCTTGCTCTTCTTTATCAAAAATAGATTAAATAAACTAAATGAATAGTTTTTGCTTCAATTTCATTATTTTTTGTAAAAAAATTGAATTATGAAAATTTACTTTTCACTAAAGGGGCCCATTGTTAAAAGAAGATAAATAGGAAAAATAACAAAATTTGATTGCGCAATAGTAAGTTCGTCTTTTGACATAAGATGAGTATTACTTAGTTCAATCTTGTGACGATTCTAGCTTACTTATCTGATAAAATCAAATTAGTTTCTATCAAAGATTCAATATGATTTCAGTTTATTTAACATGCTTAACGTCGTTCCTATTAAGAATTTTTTTCCCAATTACTTTGCATTTATTGTAAACATACCAAATAATTTAAAATTATGAGATGATTAAATAGATTATTAATTTATTTAAAAAATAAAATTGAGTGCCATCCAAATAAAAAGTCTGATATTCTCTTGCTAAGTAATTTTAAAGAATTTTATGTTAAATATAAATTTAATTATCCAATATGTCATTTTTATCAAAATTTCTCATTTCATCATCAAAAATTTATTTCAAATCAATTATCTCAAAAAATTTATCCCAAAATCTTACTATCCCAAAATTTATTAAATATCTAATGTTTTCTTTCCTTGCTAGAATTTGAAAACATTGGCTGTTCTTTTGTTTAAATTTATTATTTTTCTTTTATAGAATGGTGGCAGGTGCTTGCCCATCAGAGCTAGAATGTGACATGCTCTACTTCCGCACGGAACTACAGCAACTGGAAGGAACAGATGTCGACTCAGGTTCGAAATTAGAAATTGGAAAATGCTCCGTAGAACAAATGGAAAATACTGTAAAAAATAATTCGAAGTCACTTTTAGGTCGTTTTATTCTTTGCTGCATGAGTGGCATGTCTATATACTATTGCTACGAAAATATAAGAGCTGGATCAAAACATAGGTATTCTGATAGACTGAGAGAACTGTCAACAAATGCGCAATTATTTTATCAAAAAATGGAAAAAATACGTCTCTCAGAAATGGAATAAATTTACATTTTGATTAAATTCACTCTTTTGTTATCATTTCAGACTGCTGTGTATAAATTATTGCAATTTTATGTTAATTATTACATGATTATGAATAAATAGAATATTTGAGAACTCTTTTAACAATAAAGCAAAGCTATTCTTTCTAAAACAAAAGAATTTGATTCAGAGAAATGAGGCCATTCAATTTGACAATCAGCAATACTTTAGCACATGTTCTGCATTTCATTCAGTCTCAATTTGAATGGAATTTCACCCCATCATTGAAAAAAAAATCGACTAGAAAATTTCAAATTCAAAGTAACTAGAAAATTTCAAATTTAATCAGACATTTTCTAAATTAAGATCGAGAATCAAAATCAGACATGGTCCTGGTTGATGCAATGTTTCTGATCGAATTACTCTAACTCCTATTATAAGAATCTAAATTAACACAAAGTCAAAATATTGAAACAAATGGCAAAACCGAACTACTATTATTTAATAAATTATGGGGACTATTCTGTATTGGGTACAAAAACGCTCTTCAAAAACTAATATTTTAAAAATTCAATCAAATAAAATCTTTTAATGTAAGTTATAGCTTCTATAAAGCAGTGAAAAAAGTTAAAAAAAGAAGGACTTTCTTGGCAACCCACTTATAATACCTTTAGTATTATTATTTATAACCTTTCAGCCAATTATTAATCTCCTCTTGCAATTAATTGCATCAACAACAAGAATATAAATATTGAGTAAGAACTAAACTAAAATATAAGAATTGTCAAATGAATTTTTATAAATATATTTCATATAAATTTAATAATCAATTCATTTAGAGTTAAAATAAAAGTTATATATACATTTTTTTTAAAAAAATCATGCAATAAGTCTGAAATTCTGTATCTAAATCTCTGTTACCATTTCAGAAAATAGATTTTTTCTTTAAATCTGTGACTAAATTGAATTATTTTTTAAGGACAAGCGCTCTCAAAAATGTTTAAATAATCTTTAAAAATATCTTACAATTTAGGAGAAATTATATAAAAAAGTATATTTTCAAAAAAAAAACATTCAACTTTAAAATTTTATTCTATTTATAAACAGGAAGCAAAAATTTATTTAACTAAATGACATTTATTATTCTTTTTATGATATTTGGAAATATTATAAAGTCATTGTAGATAAAAGCACGAACCCTCTTTAAATTTTTGGAAATTCCCTGATAGTTTTAGAAACATAAAAATACCATAAAATGAATATTCAAATTTATGAACACAATTTCTCGCATGGAATCAGGGAAAAATTAAGTGTTTTTTAAAATAAGTAATATACAGAAAAATAATTTCAAATAGAGAAAACTTTTCTTTGATAAAAACGATTTTAAATGATATTTGGTTTGAATAAATCAGATATAGAGCGTCCCAAAAATATAAAACAAGATTTTATTTCTGTAAATATTGCTTATAAATATGTTTTTGATTGCAAAGTTTCATTAAATAAGCTGAGAGACTGTATGAAAATATTTTGGCTCCTGTGGAATTTGATCGAGAAAAAAAAAACATTTTTATACTTACCTCATATTGTAAAATTGTCAATTAGTAAAATATTTCTCTTACATTAACACATGAAGTTCCACATTTTTATCCAGTAAACATATAGAAATATGTCTACTTTAAATTTAGCAGGACTAATCTCATATATAAATAAAAATATTTAATTTAGAAATGCAAATTTATGAAATATAAAAAAATTATCATGTGCAAATATTTGTCTAGTAATACATAACCCAAACATCATGACTTCAAAGAAATTTGTTCCCCACGCATAATATTATTTATTTTTAATGATCGATATTGCAATATCGATTTAATAAAGAAAGGAAGAGAAAATTGAAAAATCAAACAGTTATGATACCTCATAGAAGTACTGGGTGTCGAACAATAAAATAAAATTCATTACTCAAAATTGTGCTTTTTCTAAAAGAATGACATATTTCAGTAACAAAGAATGTTTGGATATGCTGATGATTAATGTTGTATGCAATCGTAATGCCAGACAAGTAGTAAAATAAAGCAGCGTTCACACGAGGCCAGCTATTGTGTGCAATGGAAAGCCACGCCTACCAGGAACATCACATGACCCCAATGGGGCAATGGTAAATGGTTGTCTCATCGGGACAATTATTAGGTCTTAATTTACACGCAGTCAGTTTAGAGCTTAGCATTCCCAAAATGACAGTATAGAGAATATTTCAAGGTAATCACTGGCATTTATACAGTGCACAACTACGCAATAGAAATTCTATCTATATCAAAAAAAATTTTAGAATAAAGTTTCTATGTAGCAAATGTGTAAAATTTCAAAAAAATGTCTGAAATTCTATTGTTGCCAAATTTTATTTAAAAGTAACACTTCTGATAATGTCTTTTTCAATTGCACAAGTTTGAATGATCAAGAAAATAATCAAAAGTATTATCTAATATTTAAAATGTTTCTTATGTAAAAACGTTATCTGAGTATTAGTCTAGTAATAAGATATAATCTATCTAATTTCTGAGTGCTAGATAAATAATAGTAATATTTTAATTATTTAAAGCAATTGCTTTGGTATGTTTTAAATATTACCTATCAATATGAGAGATTGTTCTGATGATATTTCTTATAAAGCAATACCACAAATTCGTTGATGGAAAATAAAATTTTTATTACCGATGCAAAATAATCTCAAAACTACAGTATTTACAAGAACTTCGAAAAAAAGAAAATAAGTTTAAAAAAATTAGGCTAATGAATAAATTTAAAATTGGAATATAGAAATTAATCATTAATATAATCATAAAACTGAAACTCAATAAAAAAATTGACGACGAAAATAGGACTATTAGAAAAGGGTTTGTGATTTGTGTAAAAACTTAAAGTCATATCCACTGATATTCAAAGTACTAATATACAAAATTTTAATTTATTACGGTTTTTATATTCCTGAGTCATTTTGAAGTTTGCTCTTAAATTTTTCGCTTTTTGTATCATAATTACCAAAGCAATTAAACTGATTGACTTTGAAGAAATTTAATGCAACAGTTTTTAAAGATAAAATATTATTAGCGTGATATGATAGATTATTTTTATTGTAATGAAATTCTACTACTTAAATTTAAAATTCACTAATTTATTTTTGTTAACAAAAAGGCATGAGAAATTAAGATTTTTAAAAATTCACTACAAAGTGGTGTCATTTCTATGAAATCAAAATTTAATTATATTAATGGGTTAACTACTAAATTTTGAAAATATTAAAAAAAAAAATGTAAATTTAACAAAAAAGTAATTGTATGAAATCATAATCCTGTAGCATTCCAAAAAAGTAAGTGGAAATTTAGTTACAAAATACCATCTTCACACATTTGAAACTAGTCAAATGAAATAAATATGAATAAAAATAATAGATTCGAGCTTTAGTTTTATAGAAGGATAAAGTATCGGATTTAATGCAAATGAAATGGAAATATTTCAATTTATAGGAAGTCTAAAAATTCAATAACATCTTTTTGAAATGAAGGACGGTTTGTGTTTCTAATCAGATTCAACTTAAAAATAGTCCTATAAAGAAATGACTCTTATAATGAATTTAATATTTACAAGGATATTTGAATTGCTGCTATTTAATCTGTGAGTTAGTAACTCAAAGCTAAGTTAGAAAATCTCGTTGAACGATCAGAGGCAAAACACAGGGTTTAGAGTTAACAAAACAAGTGATGATTTGCGATGACCAATATTAGCAGATACTTTCTAACTTTGTCTCTGACAAAAAGAAATTGAGTTTAGTTATTCTGTTAATTGTAAGAATTATAAACATGATTGAGATGATGAAAAATATTTTTCTCTGAATAAGCATTTGAATTGAATTTGTTGTGACAAGAGGAGATTTATCAAATTTTCGATATCAACAAGTGTCACTTGTGTTTTTCTGCTAAGTCGGGTTGCTTTGTGCATTCATCTAGTACCTACATTTGGTTTGGTCGGTCTGTTTATCTTATCATATCATATCATTTCATGGTTTTAAATAACTGTCATTTATTTTTGAAACAATGAATTCTGGAACAATTTTCACTTTTTCCAGCCATGTTTAGCTTGTCTTTTCTACAATGGAAAGATGGATTTACCAATAAAATAATGGATCTAATAAGATAAAATAATACAACAAATCTGATACCATATTCATAATATTTATGATATCCGGGATAAAAATATTTAATTCCAATTGAAAAATATGGCATCATCTACGTAGTTAATTTTGGTGAAATAAGAAGGGTTTCTGTTGAATTGCAGAATAAGTTCTATTAGTGTTGACTTATGGTACAAATTCAAATAAAAAATTAATATTTAAAGTCCACTACCCACATTTGAGATTGTTATTATTAGCTTATTATTATTGAGATTATTATTATTATTAACTGTAAATCTGAAAGTTCATTATATATTTATGATTGCATTGATATATTGTGTTTGTAATAATAGGATCTCGGATGTATTTTGCCGACTTCTTTAGTAACTTTTCAACTCTATTTTAATATTAAAATACGCTCTACATTTTTTTTTAATTTTAAATTTTATCTATGATCTGAAAAATTTTATCTTCTCTGCATATTTTTATTCTAAACATAAATTTACATTTGACAAAAATAATCAAATTTATGAAAAAATTCTAATTTATCCTGAAATCTAATGTATACGAATAGAAACTAGCCATTACAGAAATATCATACATAATGTACAACTTTTGGTATTTTTCATGACTTAGAAAACCGCAATTATTAACAATGCACTTTCCTCTCCAAAAATGTTTATATATATATATATATATATATATATATATATATATATATATATATATATATATATATATATATATATATATATATATATATATATATATATATATATATATTAGCATTATGTATTATGTACATATATTTTAAAGTGTCGAATTTATCAAAATTTCATATTTATGATACAATTAAATGCTAATATTTAAATAAATTGTCTTGATAAAAATTATAAGCTGAGTTAAATTATTTTCAGTAATAAATTGAATTTATGAACACACGAACCACTATATTAATGCTACATTTCTAAAATAAAATATTTTTACAGAATACAAACTGAAGTTATGTTTCGTAGCAACTTCTACGTGGATTACTTTTAAATGAATATTGACAATCCTTTCATTTGTAACAAATGTCACGAACTTGTGAATTTTTAATGAGCGAAATTACATATTTATGAAAAACAGCATGGCATCAAAAATGCCCATTCTCGATGAAAAACAAAAATGATTTCATTCAATAGATACAATCATACTACAATGACCATAAGAACTGAATTGATTCTTAGCTCCATTAATCTGATATAAAAAAGTAAGTTACTTTTTTATAACATATCTAAGTTTTACATATTTCGGGTTTATCAAATATATATGAATAATTATTGATATAATATGTTGCATAAAACATAATTCAAAATGGCGCTACTTATAAAGTAAATACTAATTATTCTTCTAAAATTTTTAAATACCCTTAGGAACATACCTTTGCGAGTCACATTTTTATATGATTTTCATTATTTTATTTGTGATATTACTGATGTTCATAATCTTTGCTAATAATAAAGGTGAATGTGTGTGCGCGAACGGGCTGAAGTTCTATAGCCCAGGTACCAAATGTGGTACATATATACCTTAAATAAGGTGAAAATGTGCATCTAGGAGCAATTTTTTTTTTGAAGTTTTAGTTAGAATTTTATTTAATTAAAGTGTACGCTGAATTTTGGTGGTTTTTTTTTTGTTTTTTTGTTATTTATTTTTTTCGTTATAACATCCGAAAATGTTATAACACAAAAGCAAATTTTACATCATTTAAAATTTTTTTTAAAATTGGATTTGTAATAATAGCAATTTAATAGGAATGCTTTTTGTTCACTTTTGGCATTTTTTTTTAAATAATTTTTTTCTTTTTTGCCTAATTTCCATATTGTTGCCTTCAAATGTTTAATCGCGTAGTTATCTTTCATAGCTTCAAACTAAAAAAGAATTCTGTTTAATATCGGCATAATTTGTGAGACATATAAAAAGGTAAAATTATAATACTGCGAATTTATAATGTAGATGAAACCCATATATATTATCATGTGAAAACATGATGTTGTTTTGGTTTGAGAGTTTTGAAACCACAAAATGCACATGCATAAAATTGGCGATTTATCGCTTTTGGGGCCTCAATTTTTCGTTTTTAGGTTTATTAGAAAATGGCAAAGAAGTTTGAACATTTGGAAACTTATCGCCAAAAAAAATTTACAATTTGTCGCAATTGTCAGCCAATGTACCCAATTCTCCTGTCTGGCCAATAAAGGACAATATCGTAAGAAGTTATCGCCCCAAGAAGCACAGAGAATAAAATGGGAATGAATGCGAAGCAGCAAGAAAAGGCATCGACAACTATATAATTTCTTTTTTTAATTTTGAATTTTTTGAGCTAGCAAAAAAATGTTTTGGTGCTCGAACGATTTTGAGAGGGATGAGGGAAAACATAAGTTTTCTAAAATTTGACGATTGTACAATGCAATAGTCAAGTGATCATTCCAAAGCAGTTTAAATGGAATTTTAGCAAAAAAAAAAAAAAAAGGTTTGGCTCTAGATAAAGTTTTAGAGCTCGAACGATTTTGAGATTAAAAAAAAGACTATTATTTTCTAAATATTGACGCATGCATAATCTGATAGTCACATGATTGTTTCAAACCGGTTTAAACTGTTTAATGACTTAAATTAATTAAGACAAACAATGACTTAAAAACAATAATGTTCTTACATGATAACATGAAATTCGCGATAGCAGATTTCAATTCTTTTTCACATTTTTTTTTATTATTATTATTGCGTTATGATTTTGTGTGACTACACTCTATTTTTATGTACACAATGAGCAGAGCATATGTAAGAAAATTAAAATAACACATCTTTAATGAGTGGCAATTTTATAGTATTGTGGATATGAAGTTTTATCTAATGATTTAGCTAAAATTAAAGATAACCAACATCATTGGTGAACTAGTTGGCCGCCAGAGTTTATAATATTATTCTTTCAGTAGTATTGGTCCTTAGGAGCAGAATATCAAGAATGCTGTTAATGCAATATAATACAAATCATGTAATATAATTTCCTATTTTATTATATATGGCACTTTTGTTTATTTTTTATAATAAAAATATTTATTTAGAGTCTGTTTCTGTGAAAAAGAAATTTTGAAAGAATATAGGAGGAATTATAGGCACAAAAACGAATTTTCATTCAAATTATATTCTTTTATAACACTATCAATATTATTCATTTGCTTTAAATTAATTTTTATAAACTTCTTTTTGATGTCATTTTCATGATTCAGTCATTCATCCATAGAAACATCGCAGTTTTCATTGCCTGAGCTCTAAATAACACATTCTTAATAACTTTAATATGATGAAAAAAAATCCATGAATTTCAAAAATATTTCAAAATGGCTAAAAGGAATCAAAACTATTCCACATTTCCAAAACGGATGAATATTTCAAATAAAATATGAAGGTTTGAACAAATAAATGTTTAATGGGCTTCAAAATTTTCAATTAAAAAGTAGAACTCACTCGTCAAACAAAATTTAGCATTAATGTATTATGGTGAAATAATTTTGGTAAAAACCTAAATTAGAATTGTTTGATTTCAACTACAACACAATTAGGGTATTTTAAGAAGATCATCACTTATAGAATGTATTGAAAAGTTTAAGGAGCCACACAAATTTATTATTGCACTGTTCGTAGTACATTATTTAAAACTTTATTATTAGAAAGTAATTAAAGTAACATTAAAGATTTTATTTATTTTAAAAGTCTACAAAGGACTGTCTATGTATTAAAACGGAAACAAACTCCAAAATTTCACAAAATTCAACAACCATTTTTCTCTTCATATTTCCACGGGCAAAATCCATGTTTCTCATCAGATTTCTATACTAACTCAGAAGTTAGTCCCGGAAACCAAATTTCAGAAATCTAAGCCTATTTGTTTCAAAAGTTTGACATTCTAATATTAAATACAATTTTGGACTCTTTTTCATATTTTAAAAATTTATACCGTTACTGACCAAAACTCTTTTTATTATGAAAATATAAGATTTCCTACATATTTTGCACATATATTTATCATTAAATAGTAAATTTTAACAAGCGAAAAAATGTTTTAATAAAGCTTACAATCTTAAATTCTATTCTTACATTTACATAATATTCTGAAATATGTTAATCGAACTCCATTTGTCGAAATTGTAACCATTGTATGTACAATGTTTTGTACACTGTATGTACGTATGTATTGAAATGTGTTAATACAGTTTAAAACATTCTTATTGATACTATTACTCCACTTAGATATTTTGTTGATAAATACCAATCTATCTGAATTCATTTCATTGTATTTAATTAAAAAAATTCATTATAAATTTTCGATTATTAAACTGAATATTTCTTTAAGACATTCTTCAGAATAATTATCCTCAAAATAATGTATAATACAATAATCAACCATATATATATATATATATATATATATATATATATATATATATATATATATATATATATATATATATATATATATATATATATATATATATATATATATATATATATATATATATATATATATATATATATATATATATATATATATATATATATATACAGGGTGTCTCAAAAAACCTTGACCTTGACCGTGGCTTTATTCGTTAAATATTGATCACAGACAAATACTGTAAATTACAATGTTGTGTAATGAAAGGTGCAAAGGAAAAATTTTATGAAATCTATTAAATTCTTCATGGGATTAAACTTTAAAAAAGTACAAAATTTAAATTTTTATACCGACCCATACAAAAAAATTCTCCAATGAGTAAAATGTGCCCCATCCTCTAATAAGGTCATGCACAAAATTTCAGAATTTTATCCTGCAAACTCTCAAAGATATGTTAAAACACAGTTGGTGAAGGGTCAATCTCAAATTAAAATGCGAATGTTTACAGCTTCAGTACAGGATGACGCGACGCAGGAATGCATCATAAGAAAATAAAATATACAGTACTGTGCAAATTAATTGGGACAAACACAAAAATTTTCACAAATGTTGTTTAATTAGTATAGGGTAACTTACATGCACAGTATAGCAGTCTAATACAAAATATGTTCTCCTCTAGCTTGAATGAGATCCTGTACACGGTTTGGCATGGATTCCACTAAATTAGAACATAAATTTTTGATCTCGTCATCACGAAACCAAACTTTTTTATCATTCTCAATCAATGTTTTCTTCGTTAAGCAGTCCATTTTACTCAGGCGTCTCTCTACAATGCTCTAAAAATTTCCGATGGGATTTACATCAGGAGAATTACCAGGCCAATCCAAAACCATTATTTTCTGTTTTTGAAAAAAATTCGTTGTTAGCTTAGAAGTAGCAAGATCTTGTCGAAAGATGCCAACACTACCAGCGAACTTTTGCATCATAGGCACAATTTTACTTTCTATTATAGAAATGAATTGTTTAGAGTTCATCATCCTTTCAACTAGTACTAAGCTGCCAGGTCCTTCAAGTAGTAAAATAACCGCAAAACATCTGTTTCTGAGGGTGCTTAACTTTTTAAATAGGATGTTGTTCCCTGATGGGTTCTCCACCACTTTGCCTGACAAATCTTGGTCAAAACCCTTGCACAATAAAATGCATTTCGTTGCTGAATAGAACCTTCTTCCAATCTTGTGCAGTCCAGGATTGATATTTCCTATCCCAATCCAAATGTTTTGTCTTCATTGCAGGTTTTAATAACTGTTTTTCTATTGGTTTTCTTGCAAATCTCCCAGCTTCACTAAGCCTTCATCGAACTGTCGATGAATCCATGCTCACATCAGTAGCTAATAATCCTCTCTGAAGATCTCTACTTGTTTTGTAAAGATACATTGTACTATTTCGTACAAGAAATTTGTCTGTTCGAAGTGCGGTCTTGCGTTTGCGTCCACATTTACTCTTTCATTTTGGAGACACTGCCCCAAAATTCTTTTGCTGATTAATAATCCTAGAAACACAGGATTTTCCAACTCCAATTACTGCAGCAATATCCCTCACAGCCATAGAAGTATGCTGACTAAGGGTAACAATTCTAGTCCTTTTCCTGGGAGTGATAACCATTTTTTTAATACACGTCAAAAGGAGACAATTCATGCAAGCGACCACTTTTTACAGCAACTAAAGGGAAAAATTTTCAACATATCATGATCACGTGGTCAAACTGATTTAGACTAGTCAAGGGTAGTCACACGTTCTAAGAAAATGCAGTTGAAAACGGTTTCAGGCAGAAAATCCCTGAGAAAGGAACAATTTTCTTAAAAAATCTGTTTGTCCCAATTAATTTGCACAGTACTGTACTTTATATCTTTAGTTTTGAATACAAATTTTAAAATCTATGCTTCCAGAAAAATACTTTAAAATTTTATATCATGAATTACAGAATATGACCGAAAAATAGCACAGTCAATGAACTTGGAAAAAAAACTTAATGTTTCCTTTAAGTAATCTTTCCGTTATGTAATCTCTCCTTTAAGTTATGTAATCTTTCCTTCAAGTTATTATTTCTACAAATTTTTAATACTGTTAAACCAATGATAAGCAAAATATTTATATATTTATGCAATCAATACTTTCTTTGTAAATTTGTGTACTACCCTTAAAACACGAACATCCGACATGATTTTTAATCTTTGCAAACTCATATCCAGGTATCGAAAAGTGGTTTAAGTCAGCATATATGTAGTTTCATTTCTTTGAGTCTTTTTGTGATAAATTACTAAAATTTTGCACATGACCTTATTTGAGAATGGGGCATATTTTACTCATTGGGAATTTTGTTGTACGGGGTCCATATAAAAATTTAAATTTTGTATTTTTTGAAGTTTAATCCGTTGAAAATTTTAATCTATTTCGTAACATTTTACATCTTTTTTTTAAGCAATTTTGTAACTTACAGTATATGTCTATGCTCAATATTTAAGGAATAAAAGCCGCGGTCAATGTTTTTGAGACACCCTGTATATCACAAGGAAAAAAATATGTTAAAAATAATAATTAAACAAGTACAAAAATAATGGAAATTAAAGATATGTAGAAATGAATAAATGAACATTTAGAATGGCATTCAGTGATTTGAATTACATTTCTGCAATAAGCATACATCCTGTGTATGTATGTGTCTTCATATAACGAAATTTTTCAAAAAAGAAAATCATTTATATAGAAACTAAGTTCCCGGTATAGCATGGAAGAAAACTGTTTTATATTTTTCTGTGAATGAAATGCGCTGCTTTTTCTAAGTATATTCTGAAATAAAGATGATAGGAACAAAGATGAAAAAATAAACTAAGATGATAGGAACAGTATATGCTGATAAAAAAATAAAGTACATTTAATCATTTAAATAAAAATTATCTAATTTTTTTCAATCTCTCTATCAGTAAAATTTTAATTTGAACATTAAAATTAATATTTTTTTGGAAAACAAAAATATATTGAATTTTATTTCTTTTACTCCTTCCCCAAAGCTTTGTTTTTAATATTTTGAGCGAAATGGAAATTTTGAAATTAATTAGACGATACATTTAGTGCTCCCTTGAGTATTTTTTTGTGGAAAAGAACCGTCTACCAGAAATTTTCTCTGTAAATATTTTTTCCTGCATGAAACAGTAATAGATTTTAATATATAGATTGTAACATTACAAATACTTTTAAAAGTGTCACAAAAATTACTATTACTGATCTCCAGGGAATATATAAATTTAACACTTCTAAATATGGAAACATCGCCTTAACAGAAAATGTCAAATATCTGCCGGTGTCATCTGGTATATGAATGAAAATTTGAATTCTGTCTCATTTTTCCATGGAAAATCTATTCATGAAATCAAAAATAGATGTTGCCTCAGAAAATTTCAATGTATGCACAACTTTAAATAAGTAGACAATCTCCTAGGAGCATTTTAAATACATCATTTTTCGAATATATTAACAGCTTTAAAACGATATTTTTAATTTCCACAAAAGGATTATATATTAATTTCACATAATACATAATGATCGACAGCAGAATAAAGTTAGTTCTCTCTTTTTCTTTCTCTTGAAAGTTGCATATGTGAGTAAATCAATAAATACAGTATAAATATTTGTCATTATTCGTATTCTTTGAAAAGCTTTTCCTTCAAATGAAATATTATTTGTGAACTTCTTGATCTGGTAATAATTTAAAAGCCTTAGCTATATTTTAAATCATTGTTTTACTACCAATATTCTATAACCGTTCCTGAAAGAGTAGTAAAGCCTTATGTTGTTTATATTAGTATTCGAGCCATTTAAATTATAATTTTGTCATTCCAATATTTTTCATATAATTTCAATGTTAATTCTTTTTATTGCTATTTTTTTTAAAAAAATATGTTATTCCAACTTGCTGTTTATGATTATAGCATAATGAGTTTAAAGACAATGACAGAAATTCGGACGAAAAGGAGTTGAACAGTGTCACGTGTAAGGCGGGAATTGATCATAGCTGACTACTCAAATTCACCTGAAAGCACACAGAAGAATCTGAATGATCAGAAAATACCGACAGCATTGGCAAGAACTATGGTTAAATCCTAATTGCCATCACTGGCTATTGTGCCATCCCTCACGTAGGGGGCATGCCCGCCATCGATAGATAACCACGCCACATAATTTCTTTACTCACCATGGCTTCTCTTCCCTATGTCTAAGGCGTCTTCCTGAGGGGGGTGGATTAATGAATTCTGTAGTACCTCTAGATAAAAAGATAGATCACTACTAAAAATTTTATATAAAATGGCAACTCGTTAGTCTGAAACAAAGGAAGAAAATTTATCTTAATCTAACTCTCTAGTATTAAACCTTGCAAACACATTTATGGTATTTTTAAAGTAGGCAGATATCATTTCCCTTTTTTTTCTTAGTAATTTTCACTGAAGAATACAATTTTTGAAACTATTCATCTAACAATATTATACATTCATAAAAGGTTTATAAAAATTTCTGCGCCACCGAAAGCAAACACTGATGGAACAAATTTTAACTCTGACCAGTAAGGCTTGTTTTCAACTGATTACGATTAACTTAAGAGCGACGTGAAAGTAAAAGAATGACTTCTGAGAAAAATGTGACGTATAAATTTGGACATCAATGCTTCATTTAATTTAATCGATAATTTACTCCACGCGAACATTGTTAAAGATAAGAAAAATTCATCATTTCGGAGAATTTCGTCGATTTGTTTTAAGTCAGATATGTCAAGTAAAACATAAAATATAATTTAGACTTATTTTTCAACTCTGATAATAACAGTTTTGAAATAGTAAATTATTCCAAAACAATGATTCATTTCATGTGCTTGAGATATAATCACCTACGGTTATTGAAGAATTTTCTTATAAATAATAATAAGCTAGATAAAATTGGAAGAGGGTTTTGAATATTAAAAAGTAAAACTTCTATTACTATTCATTAACAGAAGAATTTGTTCTCAAAAATATTGAACATGTAAAGAACGTTCATAATGATGTACAAACACGCGATTTTCTTATTGATTGCTAATGCAAAAGCAGCACCGATAAACTAACAACTATTGTCTTTTCCAGATGTCAGTTAATTGTAAAGAATGGTTAGCTCTCAAATAGCACAAAAGTTTACATATTTTGTCATGACACGAACTTATATAAGATACATTTGTTTTCGACTTATAAAAGAGACAATAGAATAAAAATTAGCGTAAAAATAAACGACTAGCTTTAGCTCAATTTTTACTTTTTCACATTGAAATATCAATAAATGTATATTCATTGGCTTATTTACAACTGGGCAAAATTTAACATAGTTTCGAGAAGCGAAAATTTCTATTTTATGCTATTATTAAATGCATGATTTTGAATAGACACATAGAATTGAGCAAATGATTCTTAAAATACTGCTGGCATTCTAAAAAAGGTAAGGTATTTAATTAAAATATTTCTATGCAGATGATGCAGCAAATTAAATATGGATAATAACTATCACATTACATGTAGCTTTAAAAACTGGCAGTTGTACGCTTTATATACAGCCATTATTTATAAAGAGATACATATCTATCAGTTATTAAGTATATAATTAGTATAAGAAATTCATGGGTTTTATTTTAATTTAAACATGTTTAATTATTATAGCTTTAATTTATGATAGAAAAGTAAATTGTTTGTTTTTGTATAAGCAATTATATTTAAATTTCACAGACCACAAAGCTAAAATGAATTGTCAGTACAGAGAGGGATAAAATTATATTCCGACAATCAAAAACATACATGAATCAACAAATGATAAAATTAAATGTTTAAGAGTCGAGTCTCTAAATGTTTAATGCAAAATTCGGCTATGAAACTAATATCAAAAGATAACGCTTCATTTAAAAATGTCTCTAAATATGTTAATTCTTAATACATTACGTTAATATTCTTAATACATTGATTCATGAATATGCTTCTCTAAAGAATTTATTTCAAGCTATTTACATCTTTATGAGGTTCTTTGAAATTTTCGATAAGATTAAGAGATTCCATATATTTTGAGAATTGATTACTCGTTCTCTAAGTTTATGAAATAATGCTTAAAAATTATTAATTCAATTAAATATTAAAAAAGTTTTTAAATCATAATTCTAAAAAATTAGGAAGCTGCATATCGTTTTCTATGGTGGAGAAACTTTTAACTTATTTTAGTTCTAATAATTTAATAATAAATTAAATTTTGGAAAGAATATTTATAAAATAAATGGTTATTTAGGAAATATAATAATTTTACAGAATGTACTTTCTTCTTCCTTCATACATAAATAGTTATATTACCTGTAATTGAAAATTTTAGAAAGAATTTTTATAAAATACGAAGCTTTTTAAGAAATGTAACAACTGTTGTATAAAATGTACTTTCTTCTTCTTCCTTTACACTTCAATGGTTATATTACTTGCAACTGAAACTTTTGGAAAGAATTTTTATAAAATAAAAAGTTTTTTAGGAAAGATAACAATTCTTATATAGAATGTACTTTCTTCTTCTTTCCTGATACTTCAATAGTTATGTTACCTGTTATTTATTTCGTATCAGTTTCGCTTATTTTTAAAAATCAACGGAATATTGTTAACCTCTTATAAAATGTACCTATAATAAAATTAATTTATTAATTAGAGAAAGAAACCATATGACGGCACTCAGAAAAACCTGATTTTTCTACATTCATTCTAGTGACACAACAAAAAGATCTTATAGAGATCATATTTAAGTCAAATGTTTTATAAAATTTACAAATTATTAAATACAAATTCTTTAGATTTTTTAATAATACTACATATTGCATTAATTAATTACAAATTTAACCATTTTATAATCAAATTTTGAATTATGCATTCATAATCAAACAAAAGAATGCTTACCTTCTATGAAATGTTATTTGCATACAATTTTTAAAAAATGGTATTAAAGTAAAAAAACGAAGCTTGATATTTTGCAGGAAAAAATATTTTTCTACTTCAAACGTTTCAGTTATGCTGCAGAAAAACCAAACTATAATGTTATTTGAAGTGAAAAAAAAAACTTCAAAATTCAAGCTACCAATGCTGAACGTTGGCATATCGATTATGTCAGTCAAGAATTGTTGCAATGAATGAATAAATATGTAGAATAATTTACAGGAAAATTCTAATGAATGTCAATGGTAGCAATTGCTTTCCGATAAAGTTCTATTAGAATTGATTCTATGCAGAGTCAAATTCCCGATAATATCTAATAACGAAATGAGCAACAATAGTGACTGTGTAGCAAAAAAAAATCGCGTCATTTGTAAGAGAGGTATTAAAAAACTCGATATTGACAGAATACTTTTATGCGACTTATTTAAAGACTAACGCTATTGATCTTGAATTTCTAGTGCTTTGAAAGTTTTCATTGACATAATTACATATAAATTTTTATGCATCATGTATGATAAAATATGGAAGCTGGCAAAACGTTTTTGATACTAAATAATTTATGTGTGAATGGTATTAAAAGTGAATTCCAGTTTGTTACTTTCCTAGAAATACGTAGTTGCGATAACTTCGAACCTCATAATTTACAATAAAATGGATCTATTTATTCAGAATGCTTCATCAGATGTGGGACTTTCGGATGTCAACTGAAATAGCAATCATGCAAGAAATGTTTTTGATACTAGAATGAAATTTAGTTGTTTTATGAACAACTGGAATGCATTTTAGAGTTGCTATTGGCGAGGTAAAGTATGTCATCCTATTCTTTTATATATATTTAGATATTGGGGCGAGTTTGTTTCTTTATGAAATTTCTATAAAAATATTTATTCTAAACGTTTTTTTTTTTTATAAAAATGTTTATTAAAACATTTCTACATTTATTCTAAACGTATAATTTTTTAAAAAATAAAGAATTTGACGTTCTTTTTATTCTTTATTTATAAGTAAAATTATAATCGATAAATCTCTTGTTCCCTTGTCATTTATTTTTATGTTTGTTAGTTTTTTTCAGATTAAATGAAACACAGATTTCACAGAAGAAAGTAGACAGCAGAAATTGCTACTCAAAAATAGCACTATCTGAATATTATTAAATGAATCCTAGAAAACTTAAATCATATTAGGATGCATTGCGTTGTTTTCCTCTCTTTTATAAAAGCCGTAAGAAAACAAAATGCCATTTATGAAATTTACAGAATATAAAAATTAAAACCTCTGTTCAAAATATATAAAAATAATAACATAAAAAGTAAAAGAATATAAAGTTTTTATATAAATAAGAATCTTTTTTTAATTTCCGAAATTGCATGCCAATTTTGTTCGATTTATGCTCAACTGCTTAACTCTACAGAATGAGTGTTAGTCCACATATGAAACGCATTAGAAATTATTATCTCGATTTTACCAAATTTCTTGTAACAATACTTTTTAATCATTGTAATTTATGCTGTCGTAACAATTTCTTTTTAACACCTGTTCACTGCTATTGGTCATTTTGTGACATAGATACGATTCTCATCTATTCGAAGGCTGAAAGGAAGAACCACGGACTGAAACGACATAATCTCTTCTTTGAGATCCACCTTACATGCATCTCATGATACAGAAACTAAAAATCATGTAACGGAAAGATTGATAATATTAGTTACTTAAATCTCTTATTATTCAATCCGATTTCTGTCTTTTGTAGATCCCTTTTACAAGATAGAAGTACAATCAATGAGCTCCTAATTTATAAAACTGCAAAAATAAAAAATCTATCTAATTAATAAGTATCTCATAATGCTATGAGAAAAAAAATTTCTCTAAATATTATTCAATAAATTCAAATGATGAAAAATACATGCCTATCGCATTCAAAAATATGAGCAAAAATATAGATATTGAAAGCATCGCCAAATAATAAAGTTAGCACCCATCACTGCCTTCTCATTTCTTCATTTTGTTATATCCTATAACTCATCTTGAGGGTGCTTTCGGTCATGTATTCCTATGTATTTATTTGCTTTTAGCGTTTCTAAACAGTTTATAGGATCGAATTTGAAAAATCTATTATATTGTATATACTATATGTTTGGAATTTTAAAATGTTTGATGCAGGGAAACGCCATCGACCCTTTTATTCATTTCTATTCAGAAATCTATTCTTATTTACTGATAATCAATGTTATTTAATAATAATATAATATTTAAATGCCGGGCTTTAACGTAAAAGCGGTGAGAATAGCCCATTTGGTTAAAATCAAGCAAAACATATAACTACTCACCAAATCAGATGAATACCATGTATGATCTCATAGAAATCATTTGTAATTATCTGTCTCTCGGAGAAAATAAGAGTTCTACCAAATAACCAAATAACAAATAATAATAATAAATAACAATAAAACACCAAATAACAAAAATAAAAAACAATATTCGGAGTAGACTCAAGAAAAATTTATCAAATTTAAAAGGATTCCTGATAATGAGTAAGGGTCAATTTCACTTCTGATTTAAAATATTTTTAGTCAATCAAACTTTTCGAAATGAACTTAATCCCCCGAGTGGATTTTCTCCTTATTCTTTATAAATTGGCCCTCAATTAGTTACTGAAATCTTATCTATTCTACTATCTATTTCATTTCGAAATATATCAGACTTTATGACATTTCTATTATCTCAATTATAGTCATTCTCAGAACAGACAATGTTCTCATCCATTACTTATCTCTATAAAATCTTATTAATTGATATGAATACTTTTATCTTATATAAAGCTTTAAAATTGAAGTACATTTAGGATTTTGTTGACATTTTATTTAACAAAATTTAAAAAACACACAATATTTCTGATTTTAATCAAACGAAACAAAATATTACGCCAAAATTTCGTAAAAGCTGCATATACATATTAAATAAAACAAAATACATCTGAATGCAATGCAGAAACATATTTGGAATTATGACGCATTATGAGACATTATGAATTATTTGTGAAGGTAATAATCAGCATGCAAATATGAGCAAAATTGAAATATTTAGTCAATATAGACAATTTGCCATATATTTAAAGTGGTTTCAAATTCATTAATGAAAAAAATCCGATTTTAAATTTTATGCTCCATTCAAATATTCAGTTTCCTTAATAGCTGTTAATTCATTTCACGGTACATTGAAATGAACTCATCTATAACACGATAACTGCATTCTATGGACTGTAGTTTAGCAAAAACTTTTAAAACTATTCAGTCTAAAATTATCAAATCTGTATTACTTTTTTTCGATACATATTTATCGTATGCTCTCTTTTCAGTGGACACCATTTTTAAAAATAAAAACTGAACATGGAAGAGTGATTATGTCAGGCTCTCTGGCTGAGGCATTCGATACCTTAGCAAGGCGAGTGAATTTCACGTAAGTAGTGTTTTTTATAAAGTGCTATATTGTTTTATATTAACATTAAGAGACAAATGGCAATTCCAAGTTTATAATATTTGTTAAATTTGTCTCGATAGCGTAAATGGTGCTGGAATCTGAATCAAGAATATAAAAGTCAAGCAAATCTATGAAACATTAGTAAGGCCCATATTATATAATAGAATAAATACATCCTATTACACAATGCTATTGTTTGTATGACGATTTTATGATGCCATTCTAAGTGCTTTGTAATATTGTAAAGAATTCTAAGTATAATTTTATTCTATTATTGTATTGCTTTCTAATATTATATTGCTGTAAGTGCTTTGCAATATATCTTGAATAAAACTTTACAAGTACTTAAAACCAAAATAAAGAAGTGTAAATTTGACAAGAATAGTAAAGACTGAGGAGGCAACTTGCAAAGAGACACCTGTTTCTTTTTGATTAGAACATCAGGTGATCATAGTGTGGCATGATGATACTTTTTAAAAGTTTCTATCAGTCATGACAGAGATGGGCATAAACACTTCATTCGGAAAAATAACAAAAGCTGAAGCAACTGTACAAATGCAAATAAAACTCTCCTGATTCTTGAAAAGTCGACCTTCAGCCGACGGTACAAGTTCTACCAATTCTGTTGATACTCCTTCGTTTAGTAGTGGTGGGTGGTCGACCCTACAGAAGAAGTAAAAATTCCGCCTTTAACGACGAAACTGTCGGTAGCATAAATCAAGATTTGGATTCGCCTGTTTTGAGTAGTCATTCACTCTCGGTTATTTGAAGTGATAAACTTGTCAATGTAACTTCCTTCATTAATTGGCATGATTTTGAAGATTAGAATTCCCGTTTTTGTAAATTCCCTATTGCCTCTCAGTAAGCAATAATAGCTAGTCAAATACATGCCACCAACTACGAAGACGGTCATTTTGTTGTTACATCAAATAACATGACTCCTGAATAACATGACTACGTTGGTGGCTCTAGGTCCAAAGATCTGCCCTGTGAAGTATTTTAAGCGATCGTTTCGAAACTTACATACAATATGTCAGTTTATATGTTATAAACCTTTTTTCTGTAGTATTTGCAACATTTTTTTAAAAATAAAAATGACTATTTGAATCTAAAATAGCAAACGAAAGAGAAATATTTTGTGAGCTGTAGTAAATCATTTAGTAATATGGATATTTCTGATCAGCTTTTACTTATTCATATAAAAGAAAGTTCAAATTTGTGAAGTATGCTCGAAATGGTTTAATCTAAAAAGTGCCGTAAGCCTTTATATGGGAATTCAAACTAAAAGCAAACTACTACTTCTTGCAACTAACAATGTACAATAAAGTTACAACATTATCAACAACTTAGTACTATTAGTACTTCTTATGCGCATTAATAAGTACATTTTACCGTACTTAAGAGGATAATCATTTTAAGATCCAAACGCTTTGAAACATACATCACAAGCTGAAATTACAAAAAAGTTAAAAAAAACTCAATAAATAAATTTATTTTAAATCAATTTAAAATGTTTTCGAAATCACTTTAAATTCTCTTTTTTGAAAGTTTTTTATTTAAAAATAAGAAAAAAATGAGATTTTTTTCCTATTTCAGACGTAATGACATCCTATATCTATGATCCGCAATCCCTGGTTATTAAACAATTTTAAATGCGGGGGGGGGGGTAAGCTTTGCAATGCAAACGATTTCTTTATTTACCAGATTGAAAGTTAAAAGTCTGTTGACTCTCCTTTTTATTTTTTAAAGACTAAAGACTATTTCCAGACTATTAGAGTATGATTCAATATTGAGAACAATACATCTAAAAAGCAAACGTTGTATTTTTAATTCTTTGGTATCGCAATTTAAAAAATAACAGTCTTCTAGCCGGCTGAAAATTATTATATCAAGCATAAAGAATAAAAGGGATTAAATATATAATAATACAAGATAAAATACATATTTAAAGCTATTAAAATCTTGATGAATGTTTCATCATACGGATATGCCATTAAAAAACAATAATTTCAGGTATATAATGTTTAAGAAATTTGCAAAATAATACGCATTCCGAATTTTATTATCTCTTTTGACTTTTCAAATTCATCAGTCTGCACTTATCCGTTAACGCATATATATTTTTAAACAAATAATGGCATCATAACTTTTATCATGAAAGCAACGCGTGCCCTCTCAATGTTATCAAACAAGCAATGAAACCGCAAAATTAAGTAGAAAAAAAGTAGTCTTATTCAAAAAAAAATCTACTACTTAGTGCAGTAATCGTTGCCCTCGAACTATTTTCAAACTTGGTTCGTAATCTAATCACCAAACTGTCTACAAAATTAAAGGGCGTTTTTACGCGATAGAGCACATGAGGTGAAAGAAACTGGTACAGAGGCCTCAAATAATCTCACAAGATAAAAAACAGGAAGAGATTCACGTGAATTTAGTATCAAAGGCTTGGATATAATTGATTAAAGTTCAGTGAATGGCAGTTACATTTAAAATATATTACATAAAATTAATTAATAAAAATGCTTCGGATATTCGTCTGATTGTAATAGTTAAAACAATAATATTTAAAATTAGTTGCTTTTTACTATTGTTTTAATAATTAAAATGCATAAGATATTTGGTAATTATCATCGATGACAGTAAACCAAGTGATAATAAATGTTATCAAGTCATTTATAGTAAAATAAAGCAAATTTCTTTAACTAATTTAAATAAAAATCGGCCGTGTGGGAATTGATGTTAATGCAAGCAAGTGACAGATTACTAACTATTACATAAGTTTTGTATCCCAATTTTTAAAATTAAGCCTTAAAACTATTTTCCAACAACAAAATTACCGGCTACCGGCCTGTTAAAGGAAGACGGCTTCAATGCTTAATTGAACTGCTTTGTTTTTCTGCCCCCGGATATAGAGCTGATTGTAATCGTTAAAACATCGTTACTGATTGTAACCGTTATTTAAAATTATATTTTTTTACCATTGTCCTAGTAATTAAAATGCACGATAATTGGTAGTTATCATCAATGACAGTAAATCAAGTGATAAAAAATGTTATCAAGTGATTTACTATAAAATGAAGAAAAATTCTTTAACTAATCAAAATAAAATTCAGCCTGCATGAGAATTGAAGTTAATGCAAGAAAATGATAGATTACATCCTATTGCACACATTGTGTATCCAAATTTTGAAAATTGAGCATTAAAACTGTTTTCTGTCAACAAATTTGCCAGCTACCGGCAATTTTGTTGAATTGAAATGCTCTGATTTTCGGTGGTCCTGAAAAGATCTGTCCCAGTGGTCTGCTATCCCCAAAACGGGAGCATTCTTGGTTCGAAATCCGAATTCATAGACGAACCGTCTTAAAGTGGCTCTGGGGTGCGCTAAATCTGTTGATGACAAACCTATTTCCTGTGATGTGACGCAGAAGACTTAACAGCTCAGGTGCTATCCTCGTTATCTGATTGTTCAAAATTATGTTTTATTTCCCAACAAAACTGTAAAATTGCGTCAGAGCAGGATATTAGTGTAATACCCAATAATATAATATATCTGCAGAGTTTCTGCCTGCATTTCCTCGAAATAGGCAAAAACGATTTTTCTTTTATTATGAATCTGTATATTGATTCAAAATTCTCTTCTTCGACCCTTTTTACCTTTTGTTTCCCCTCTTGCACTTTTTTCTTAAATTCATCTCATTTCTTCTCATTTTCAATCATCAATTTTTCTTATTTTTATTTCTTAATAATTATGACGCCATATTCTTTGTCTATCTCTTCTTTCTAGTGTGGACCAGTTAGAAGGGATTATTGTTGTTGCTGTTATTATCATTATCATTATTATTATTATTGTCATTATTAGTGTTGTTGTAGTAGTCGTCATCGTCGTCGTTGCCATTGTAATTGCTATTGTTGGTGTAATTATTATTATTATAAAGCGAGCGTTTCTGACAGACTCTTACAGAGGTGAATCCAAAAGGAGGATTTGATCTTTCAGGGCGCATGCTTATACTTAAAGCAGAAAATCGAACTACATGAATCAAACACAAATCAAGATACATCCATCTTGGTAGATATAAGATATATATATGGGTCAGTAGCAGTTCAGTGTAATAATTGTCTGTAGCAGTTCAGAGGCCACCTATTGGGAGCTTCAGCTGCTTATCTTGGAATTATTTAGGTTTTTGGTGACTGTGGCAAATCGTTGCATATAGAAAAACAAGTGCAATGTGGAGAATCAAAAATTTCAAATTCGGGAGACCTTTGAGAGGAATCAAGATAAATCTTGCAAATTTTAATATGCTACAACCTGCCCCGAGATTTTGTTATAATCTGTCCCAGAGCATAGTTGGGAACTTTTTTTTTTTTAACTTGGCGATTGGAAAAAAATTTAAAGCAGTGTTTTAAAATTTAATATACATGCAAATTAGAAAAGAATAAAAATATTTTTGAAAAAAATTAACCATATTAATTTAAATTAACGTTTACAAAAAACGCCATTAATTAACTAAAATGAAGTATTTGTTTACAACTTTTCATTACCTATTTTGGTTAAGCATAACTGTGCTGGTGTTATAAAAATTTTCAAAAAATATTTATTTGGCGAAAATTTTGATTAAAAATTTGTAAAATTTCTGCATAAAGTGTATATTACAACTTGCACCTGTTACAACCACCACTAGCTTTCCTACTCATATTCAAAGACATATTCCCACACAATATATTGCAAAGATATATATAGAAATGAGATATATCTCTATCATATAAGTATGTATACATATCATGTCGTGAGATCGGAGATATACGTACGTATCACGTACGTACAATTACCTACGTATTGTCAGAAGCTTATGCGATGCATATCTTGCAAATATACATGATTTCAAAATTAGGAAATCCTTTTTAAAAATCATGAAAGAAAAATACATTGATAAATAAGATACAATTTCAGAAATTAAGTTTCATCGGTATTATAAAGATAGTTTATTAAAGAAGTAAGAAAAAAAATATAAATTTTTTAGAACAATGAGTATCATCTATTCTTTCCAAAGAAATATATAATAAGGATATTCAAAAAAGCGGAAATGGTCTCTCCGATATTTTCTCGCATTCTCCCTAATAAAGGTGTTACTCACCCTCCACCCCTTAAAAGTTGTGAACCTTAGGAAAGGTCGTGAAGATTATGAGAACACCTATTTTTATTTACAGACTCCCGAATATGAACTGTTTCTGTTTCATAGTATAGTAAAAAACGGAATATGCATTTTGAATGCCTTTACTTTCCAAGCATTTGTTCCAAAATTTGGCAGAGAAAGGGATAGCATATAAAATATCATTTATATAAGTCAGAGTGTTTTTGAGTTATAATATTTATATGTATATGAATACATAGATGGACAAATTATCCATTGTTTGACGAATTTCATTCAAAATTTTATATAGACCTAGATTATAAATGCAAAAACTGTGCACCAAATTTTATTTATATAGCTCTTTAAGTTTTATAGTTAACATGTTCACTTACCAGACAGACACATTTCTGTTGAATTTCGTTCAACATTTGATAGTAACGAATTTGATCCAACGATCTCATCATAAATTTCATCTGCTTTGCTCAAAACGTTTTTGAATCATCATCATCACAGATAGACATACAATCATTACAAAAATGAGATTACAGAAATTCGGACTCAGGGAGGTTTGAAACAAAATCTCGAGTTTGTATTTTTTGACGATTACAGTGTGAACTTTTTGTATAAGAAAGTAAAAATGATGAATACAGCGAGTTCTTTTGAAGAAGCGAGTGCAGACAGTGAAATCCAGAGAGTTTGAATGACAATATTAGATAGTATCCAATGACATGATTCACAAAAGCATGAAAAGCTAAAAGCATTTTATTTGGAATAAATGAAAACGATCGGAATGATAGTGAATAAAGTGCGATGCTGTGCTGTTTTCTATAGGCTATAAATGCTTCATAAATAGACAGGTGCCATTTTGTGACTCAAAACTGACCCATGAGACTTCTAGAAACATTCATCCATATTTGTTGTTCGCATCCCTATTTAATAGAACTAAACTAGAGCAATTCGATCACAGACTTGTTGTTGTTTCTTATGGCACTTTAAAAGCCCCCAGACAGATCTGTCAGAGATTTAAGCCAAGATAGCATTTTTTTTTTTCAGTAGCACCAACTAGGGCCAAGAGTGCGACTTAGTTACTTCATGCATCACATTCGCTTGCACAACACCCTTTTTACAGGGGGGCACATTCACATACCTCACAGATAGAACACAGAAAAACAACTATGCCCGAACCGCGATTCTAACCCGGGGCGCCCAGATCACGGTGAAGATACGCTCCCCGTATGCCAAGGCGCCAGCCAATCACCGACTTTGTTATCTATACCGTAATTTCTTAATAAAAATAGTCTGGGCTTTAGAACGGAAGTTAGGAACAGGATTTAATAAAGTATTTTAACTTGGTCAAGTGCAAGTTAAATATTCATGTTTAAACGTTCTCCGACTAGTGGAGTGTAAATGTTTAGAGAAAAAGATGCCTTCACAAATATCGTCCACAGTAATTGAACACGACGAGTAAATTTTGGGTCCGTTTGAAATTTGCTTTTGTATTGTTTCAAAATATATCAGTATTCAAACTAAGCAATATTAAGTAGATTATTTTAATTTTTTTATCAAAAGAATCATGAATCGGCAGGAATGAGGGCCAAGCGTTAGCGTCTTCTGAGACTAGACAGGATGCGATTCAGCAATGGCTAATACAGCATACAGTGTTCTATACTCCATAGGCTCCTTCGTAGCTGGTCTCGGTATTAGAATTAGAGTACTGTACGTTAGAGATAAAAATAGATGAACTAGACTAATTGAAGACTATTGTAGGATAAAAGATTGTAGATGATTGTAGACTAAAAGATGTGCCCGTTAAGACAGGTTGTTATCTTGTTAACAATATTTCAGATTTAACTGTCACAGATAAACTAGCTTAAGTTGTAATAGGAAATCATATGCACATTGGCACAGTTTTTGAGAAATAAAAAAATATATAGTACGCTTTAGAAATTATAGAAACATTAAAAATTTTGTTTTCTTGTAATGAAATCTTCTCTATCCATAATGCAAAAACGTAATGCCATATAAAAAAAATGCCGAAAAGAAATATTAGAAATGCTGGTTCCTAGAAGAAGAATATAATGATTCAGTATAAGTATAAAATAATAATTATTGCATATCTCAGCTCATTGACACTTGAATTTTTTACTTCTTAATTATATTCAGGCACCAATAAGTCAGTTAATTTAAACATTAAAAAAAACTATTTCAGTTGCTAGAAGCCAAAACAGAAGCTGGGATTTCGCATCTGAAAATGACGCAGACTAAAAGGGAAAGGATATTTCACCCTGCTCTGCATTATCTTCGATTATAGTATAAATACTGGTCCGTAATACTTCAGGCTCATTCTCAAGTTTATATCTAGTCGATATTGGGGAGCAGAAGCCAGTGTACTATGAACTACATACATTTCTCTTATTAGACCAATATTGGAGTATGGCTTCCCCATCTTTTCTTGTGCTTCCAAAATCAATCTTAACAAACTTGGAAGCGTGCAGCATAGTGCTGCTAGAATCATTTCCGGACTTCGGCATAGTTGTCCAAATGACATCGTCTTTTTTAAGAGCGATTTGCCACCTCTTTCGATGAGAAGAACTTATTGCCTAACAAAATATTTTAACAAAATTTACAGTTACAGTGGACAGCACAGATCTTCCACCAACTTTCACGCTTGAACTCATAATCGATATTTGAAGAAACATAACCCCTCTTCTTTTGCAAGAACGCTGAATCTGCCTTCTTCTGATATAGAGCTCCATTCTTTAGTTTCCGGGGGAGCTGGCCTGGAACTTGATGGGATACACTTCCACGACAAACTCTTGACTAGTGTGACAAAAAACTCTGAGATTCCGGCCCTCGTCCGAACTCTGGCTATAGGGACTATCCATAGTATTACTGGAGCTTCTTTAAAGATTTATACTGATAGTAGCAGAGGCGAAGGGCAAATTTCTGGGAGTGGAGTTTATATTCCTACTCCTACCGGCGCTTTGTAGTTCAAGATCAAAAATCCTAATTTTTTTTTTCAGTTTTTAGATCAGAGCTTATTGCTATCAGAAGGAGCTTGCAGTACGTAGTTCAGGTGGAGGATCATTTCCAAGTCATCTGGAACTTAACTGACATTCGCACTTCAATTCATCTCTCTTATTGGGGTACTGTTGGAGACCAGACTAGACTGGACATTTTAAATCTACTTGACAGACTTTCATCCGGTCATGCCATACATTTTCAATGGATAAGTTGACATGTTGGGATTGAAGGTAATGAAAAAGCCAACTCCTTAGCTAGGTCCGCTATTGAGGAGGGTTGTGAGTCATTGTGGGAAGCTCACCTTTAGCGAGATTTCTTCTCTGGAAAAAATTGAATTGAACAAGCTTTTGAAAATCCTCCCAACCACTCATGGTATTTGGTAAAACATCCGGGTGGATCCTTCCAACTTAGACCCAGATCCCACCAAACTGCTTTTTCGCGCTTCATGAGTGACCATACTAGAGCCCTCACTTTTAGGCAGAGTCAAAAAATACACTCTGAGTGCCATAGGTTTCAGCAGACATGGTCTCCCCTGCCCCTTTTTCGATTTGTTTGGGTTTTAACAAAGACGAAGTCCTCCTGGACCCTCAACTGTTTTTAGACTTCGGATTCATGGGGATTGTCTAGCCCTGTAGATGATTCCGAGATTAGTAACACTTCAATGCTTAGCTCATCAGGTGCTAACATTTTACATTGTCTGTGTTGTTGAAGTTTGACAATGAGAGCGGTAGTTACTATTCTCATCATTTAACAAAATTGCAAATTATGCAGTCTGTTCTGTAATGATCTTGTGTTGATTCAAAACGGAATTGAATCAAATTTAATTATTTTTCGTCATCCTATTTCCTAAAGAAGAGCAGATCGACAAAATGGAACGATAGATGCTTTATTTTCAAGTATAAGGATGCATATGGATTAAATTAAAACTAAGAACAAGGTGAGATCTAATGAGGCATTGAATCGCTCTGTTATGTTTTAAATCATAGAATGTCTGGAATGCTCACTGCTGAATCTTTTTTATATTGACCTTCTAGAAAGGTAAATAAATACAGTAGCCGATCAAACCTAACCTTCCATCTCCGTATTTATAGAGATGGAAGGAGAAAGTGCAGCTCCATTAGGATGAGTTAAGAAGAATATGAATACCTCGGATCCAGTTTTAGGAAGCAATACAGTATGTCCCTTATTTACGTAAAATATTATGAGGGGATAAGAATATCATGCTATGTCCTGTTTAAATTTGCTTATCCGTTAATGACGTCTGGGGACAAAAAAATATCAATATCCGGGCTTCAGATACTCTCGTTATATCATTGGGAGTAGGATTATCCGTCTTCCCAAAACACTGCAAAAGTGGCCATGTTTTTATTTTTATTGATTTTATTATTGTTCTTTCAACTGGGTAGCTAGTAATTATCCAGGTTATCTGTATATAACTGCTACTCAGCTCAATGTATCACATATGCATATCGGCAATCGTAATTTAAAGATGATTACTGATTCAATTGCTTTGTGGGGAAAGTCATATCACTGACTCTCCGGTGATATTAAAAATTTTTCCGGTGACATTAAAAAGGGGTTGCTATCTATGCAAAGTATGTAATCAACTCAAAAAGAATTACGAAAAGAAGAGAAGAAGGGAAGAATATCATGGAATACCTGTCGTCAAGTGAAAAAAAATTCCGGTGATATTAAAAAGGGGTTGATTTTATAACGATTAATCAATTATCAGTTTTAATCACTAATCAAATTTAATGTATCAAACCCTCATAGAATAAATAATAAAATTATTTATCTGGTAAATTACAGATGGTGTTTATTTGAGAGAGTTGATTGAGAAAGGTATTTTTATCGATTTTAATTGGTGCATTGGATGACCAGAATCTGCACATATTGAAGGCCAAATGAAGACCATTTTCTTTGTTATAAATATCGGTTCATAGTATTTGATTCCGAATTCCAAGAAATCTGTATGAAACTGAATAGTATGTTTTTTAAAGAGAAAAATTATTGAACAAATATTCTGCAAAACACTATTAAATGTATCATGCTTAAATGTTATAAGATTATTAACATACCTGGAAGAATGAGTGCTTCTAAGTTAGCCTGATTTTTCAAAATAATAGAGAAATAGGTTTGCTGTATGTGTTTATATAAATAGTTCAATTTATCAGTGTTCTTAAAATTAATTTCTGACTATCCACTTGAATTCAACTCGACTTTAACTTCTCTGTTGATAAAGAATAAAATTTTCCCCTCATCTCAATGTCTTATTTCTATAACTGTACATCTTTAAATGGTAATGTTACCCAAATATACTAGGTAAAACTCTTTTTAACTAGCAGCGCGAGGGAGAACCCGTTTTATTCGTCTTTTGACTGATTTGTTAGGCAATATTATTTGCATCTATCCAAAATTATGGTATTAAACTAAGTAAAACAGTGTTTGAGGAAAGAACCTATCATTGAAGGAAAAAAAAAAACATTATTATTTACTTTTTAATTGTACTTTACTTGCTTTTTAAACTTTACTTTTTTATTTATATTTTATTATACTTATTTATTTTTATTATTTCACAAGCATTAAAACTAGATTCGTAAGGTTTTAACTGGACAAAACCGGAAATAACTAGATAAAACCAGTTCTCCTTAGCGCTGTCAGTTACAATGTGCTTTCCCTTGTTAATTCGGGTTCTTCCTAGCGCTGTTCGCTTAGTTTTACCTAGTTAATTCGCGTTTTGAGTATTTTCGTGTTTTCACTGTAATAACGTGAAAATCATGCAGCTGGATTACGGGACAATCCTCTTTTGTAGCTATATAAGTGCGTTATCACGGCCACTTCATTTTTAATTTTCTATCTTAGTTAAAAGTGCTCTGCCCATGATTTGACAAAGTTTAGTTAACAGTTTTTGAAAACTAAAAGAAAAACTGAAACTTTTCCTGAATGAGAAAGAAGATGAATATGCTGGAGTTTAAACAGAACTATATTGTTCATTCAGTAACATTTAAAGCATATACAGCCTGAGTAAAAACTTTAAGGCCAGTAAAAAATTTTGAGAAAATGGAAACATATAAACTGAGGAATTAAAATACCATTTGATTGATAATTATTGAGCTTAAATAAAAGTAAAAAAAGGAGAAAAATTTATTTGCAAATATTTTATTATTAGAAAATATTACAGAACACACAGATGAATATTTGAGCTTGAGTAAAAACTTTAAGGCCAACATAGAAAATAACATAAAAGAAAAAAATTACAAATTCTTAGAAGGTTGTGTAAGAGCCATTTTTTCGAACTACTTCAAATACTCTTGTTTTCATGGATGAAACGAGTTTTTGACAAAGGGTGGGGTCGGTTTCATACCATTCTTCTTCGCTCTAGATTTCAACTCTGTTGTTGATGTAAAATGTCTCCCATTTGCATAAACTCTTCTTGCTAAGTCACCCCAAAGGTTCTCGATTGGGTTAAGGTCAGGTGAACTAGCTGGCCATTTCACAGTTTCAACATTGTTGACTTGGAACCAATTTTTTGTGCTATTACTCGAATGGATCGATGCATTGTCTTGCTGATATTTTCAATTTTCTCCAGCAAAACATTCCACATTTGGCAAAAGATGATTTGTTAGGACATTTTGGTATCCTTGTGAATTCATTCTGCCTGAAACGAATGCAATTGAGCCCACACAATTGTAAGAAAAACGACCCCAAGGTCATGACAGACCCTCCACCTAATTGGCGCTTGGAGAATATTTCTTTTTTTATTTCTTATATCATGCCAGTAGAAATTCCAGCCATCTGGTCCATCCAAATTCCATTTTTTTTCGTCAGAAAACATAATTTCTATCCATTGGTTGTCCCAGGTCATGACTTTCTGGCCAAAGTTCAAACGCTCTATTTTGTGTCTCTGCAGTAACTGAGGCTTAGTCAATTTTGCTGCATAAGTTAACCTTCCAGACATTCTAATTGTGTTATAAATCGTTTTTTGACAAACTTTTAAACCTGTCGTCGGAATCAGTTTCCTGGTTGAGTACTTTCCAGTAGATGCAAGTTGGCAAACTCTTCTTTCATCACGCGAGGACAAAGCTTTAGGTCTTCCCCCAGTATTCTTTTTACCGTAATTGTCTTTCAATTTTAAAAAAAATTGTTGACTACAGTCTTTGATCTTTCTATCTTTATCACAATAGCACGCCTACTCATTCTTGTTGTAGAAAAAGCTTCGATCTGTCCACTTTCATGATCAGTTAACTTCTTACCCTTCGCCATCTTCACAAAGATCACCAATACTTCGAAGAAACGTATGACAAGTATGAAAATTGCAGCGTTGTCACAAGCTAGTAGTTGCAATGGTAATTACACGATTATATTATATTTATTTTTAAAAAATGACTGGTGGCCTTAAAGTTTTTACTCAGGCAGAAATACTAACTTTTTAAATAACCACATTTTTTCATAATTATGTATTTACAAATTATGTTTATGGCATTTATTTCTTATCAATGAACTTTAATAATTAATATTATTTGAATCCCTTTTATTTCATTTTACATTTTCTCAAAAATTTTTACTGGCCTTAAAGTTTTTACTCAGGCTGTAATATTGGTAGTACTTGATTTAATTATACAGGATGTGACAAAAGCCATGGGATTCCCCTTAATAATGTGTTGGACCTCCCTTTGCTCGGCGAAGAACAGCAACTTGATGTGGCATTAACTCCACAAATTGTCGAAATCTCCTGCAGAAATATTGACCCATCTGCTTCTATAGACGTCCAAATTTGCTGAAGTGTTGAAAGTGCAGGATTTTGTGCACGCATTGATCATTCGATGAGATTCGCGTCAGGCGATCTAGGTGGCCAAATCATTCCCTGGAATTCTCCAGAATGCTCTTTAAACTAATCGCTAACAGCTGTGGTCCATTGAATGGCGCATTGCCATCCATAAAAATGCCGTCGTTGTTTGAATATATGAAGTCATGAATGGCCGCAAATGGTCTCCAAGAACCATTTCCAGTCAATGATCGATTAATTTGGGAATATATTGAACCAGAGGCATAATCCATTTCATGTAAAAACAACCCACACTATTGTGGATTCAACACCAGCTTTCACAATGCTTTGTTTACAACTTGGCTCCATAACTTCGTGTTGTCTGTACCATACTCGAACCCCATCATCAGTTCTTAATAACTGAAATCGTGACTCATCTGACTAAGAAACAGTTTTCTAATAGTCTAGGGTCCAATCGATTTTGTCACGAACCAAGGAAAGACGTACCGGCGATGCCTCGCTGTTAGTAAAGACACTCGAGTCGGTCGGTCTTTTGTTGCCCTAGCCCATTAAAGCCAAAACTTAAAGTACGTCCCGCATTGATTCCTGCTGTTATCTCACTCAGTGTTGCTTGTCAAACACTAACAATTCTACACACATATTGTTGGTCTCGATCATTAAGAGTAGGCAGTTTGCCATTGCGTTTCCCATGGTGGAAGTTTATGCCTGAAATTAGATATTTTGAACACACTCTTGTTACTATGGAGCTCTGATTGTTGAATTGACCACGATTTTCAAAATTGAATGTCCCATGCTTCTTGCTCAAACTGTCATTCCGCGTTCAAAGTCTATTAATACCCGCCGCGCGGCCATAATCATGTCAGAAAATTTTTGCGTGAATCAATTGAACAGAAACCCTGCCAATAAACTGCCCATTTATACATTTTGTACTACTGCTGATACTACTGCTATCTGTATCTGTAATACTGTTATCCCATAACTTTTGTCACCTCAGTGTATAAACAAGTCATGAAATCGGACTCTGTTTCCATTTGTGTGTGTGTGTGTGTGTGTGTGTGTGTGTGTGTGTGTGTGTGTGTGTGTGTGTGTGCGCGTGCGCGATGGGCGCGTGTGTGTGTAATTTTTTAAATTAAAATCCAAGATCAGTAAGTTGATGCGACATATATAGCAAGGACAGAAATAAAAAAAAAAACTATGAGACCGCTTTCAGGATTTATAAAGCTTGAAAAGGATATTACTCGCAATTTTGATTCCGGTGTGTGAAAATCTCAGAAAAGAGGGAAACTTAAAAGCTAAAATAAAAATTAAATAAATAAATAATTAAATTAATAATTCAAAATAAATTTATTGAAGTTTGAATTCAAGTGATTAGAGAATAATTAATTTTAGATTATATATATATAATTAATATGATTTTAATCAAAATTAAAATATGGTTATCATATATTACTTATAAAATTAAATAATTAATGAACAATAACAAAGAAAGATTTTTAAACAAGTATTGATATAGGCATTTTAATAATTGTATATTATTCAAAAAAGAGCTTTGAAACAATATATGATGAAATATTGTATTGTACAATTGTAAATATTGTTCAAAACTTTTTAATAATTCTTTTATTATTAATATCTATTATTTTAAAAGTTAACCTATAAAGAACAAATTATTACCAGATAAAGCAAATAATATTCATTATTTTGCTTAAATATAACAATTTTGAAATTAGTTATCTGTTTTTACATTGAGTGGCATTTCCTGTCATTGAAATTATATCTCTTTGGATTGATAACAGTGATTGCTCAAAAATCAATTTTTTTTATCTGAGAATTATTCTTATTTCCGTTTGTGCTCCATATTAAGTATCCTGTTTAAAAAGATCTCCAAACATGACAATTTTTAAACACGTTTTATTATGTTCTTAGAGCAGCGCTTCCTGTCGTAGAAAACGATAAACGTTTTCTCCCCACTTCGATAACATTGGCTACTTTAAAGTTAAAAAAATTATCAGGTTTTTTTTATTTCCGGTTGTAGCAGAAAACAAATCTTCCGATATTGATTTTAAAAAAATATATAACTGTATTACTTGATGTTATTATTCCTCAGACTTAATTTAACCTTCAAAAATACGTTTTTTCCTTCTTAGGATTCTGATTTTTCTTTCGCAATTTCATCATCCAAGTGCTTATCAATAACTCGTCGTAGAGGTATCTGGAATTTACGGAAAGGGAATGTGCGCGGGAAATTCCCAAATCAATCGAGGGATTTTCCCGCGCTTTAAATTTTACTTTTAATAATTATCATCTCACTTTATGACTTTTTAAAGAATTCCAAATATTTTATTATTATCTTTTAATATATTATTATTTTTCATTTAGGCACTTGATATACAATCAAATTTTATAGTGAATATTAATTAGCTCAGTAATATGCTATGGTGCTTATTTTATTCCATCGAAAATAAATTTCAATGCAAATTGTTTCGATATTGTGGTATGAATTACTAATGTAACATTTAAAAAGTAATAAACTTTTATTATTTATTACTATACCTATTAAGTACTTTGCTATCAATGCGCCAAGTTGGCGAGCTACCACTCTAAGGTTGCTCCCTTTTGTAATTGCGCGGGTCGTGATCCTCTAGAATTAGATTTGAAGATCGAAAACGATACATCTTTGGTAGCAGGGTGACTCCATGCTGCTACTCATAGTTCAATAAATCGCCTTTTATAGAAGCAGCGTACTCATCATTTTTAGCTACAACGCAATTTTAAGTTCATTTTCATTAGCTACACCGCAATTATTGGCTTATCTTCATTAGCATTTTAACAGACAACATCGGCCTCTACAGAAATTTTGACAAAAGGGAGCAACTCTAGAGTAGTTGCAAGGTAGTAGCTAGCATTGGTAGCGAAGTACTTAACAATGCCAGAATTTAATTTTATTTCTTGGCAGACTTTGATCGTGCATACCAGAATATGAATTGATTCCAGATATGTCTTTCCCAATTTCTTCATTTTCTTTGATGGTATTTGTGACATATATTCTACTTAAATTGTACTGATGAAAAGTAGGAATCATTTTAAAATTTATTTTATTTGCTTTGTAGTTGCCACAACTTTGAATCGTTATTTTGTTTTCAAAGTAATAATTCATTTAATCCCTTATTTCATTGCTATTATATTATTATATCTTATTTCTTTCCATTATTTCCTTTTGCAGCTTTTTCATCGAACAGCTTACAATCAAAGTAATATAAAAAATATACAATTATATAATACAATTCAACTTTAAAGATCTTATGAAATTTCAAATTTTATCAGTTTAACTGAAATACACCATTAATGATACAGGGAGGCCAACTGATATAAAAGACGAGTAATTATGTAATAAAATGGGTAAGAAACTACAAACAAAATACCAATGTAATATTTAGGAAACCATACTAAAAAGTATGGTTGAACCTCATACTAAGAGAAATAAAAGTCTTCAGGATTATTCTTTTTTTATTTATTTATTTATTTGCAATCTTGTTTTGGTAAAAAAATTTGGCATGAAAATAATTTTCAAGTGTCAAAATATTCCTATATATATATATATATATATATATATATATATATATATATATATATATATATATATATATATATATATATATATATATATATATATATATATATATTCAGAATTCCGAGCTAAAAAAATGTAATAATTGATAAAATTTAGAGCACTATATTCATGTATCCTTAAAACGGATGTGCATTTATTAAACCATCGTTAAATCGATGGTTATTAATATTTATTATAATCCATTTAAATTTCAATATCTTAAATTTATTTAGAAGTTTTTATTTTTCAAGAAATGAAATCATTAAATTAAAAAAAAATTAATATGCTTTTAACTGATAATAATCGCTTTAGGCAAACAGCATTATTCAACTCAAATATTAATAGCTTTTAATTTAAATTAAAATTCTAGTGCATAATTTCATGTTCATGATTCCTTCAACAAATAGATTTAAGCAACAATATTGATAGAAAAAAAAGAGCCATATTGTTTTATTCTGTTTAAATAAACATAATTCGTAAACATATATTCGTATTCGTTTTAATAAACATATTCGTAAAAGTGTTCTGTTTATTGAGTAAATGAACTCATGAAGTCACATGGCATCATATTTCGTTAAAAATGGATTGAGTGGGTAATATATCTTATAACTATTTGTTGTCATTCGCGGTGTTGCAACCTCCTGTTTCTATTTCTTACGTAAAGACAAAAATAATAAATAAAATCTTTCTCTCCTGAGCTTTCAACAATAGAAGAACGCCCGAATTTAAATATTTGATAAAGCAATTCAATAATTTGAATATCATGAAATAATGAAAAAAAGCTGCTAAAAATTATGCAAAAAAATATTTTTAAAAAATTTAAAATCAGGGTAAAATTTTTATTACCGTTAAATTATCATCATTTAAAAACATTTTTTTTAATTTTAAAAATGTCTTTTTGCAACAATATATTTGTAAATTATTGTGGGAAACAACGTACTTAATTCTTAATTAATTCAAGAAAAAATATCGCTCTGAAAGATAACGTTTTCAACTTCCAAATATTTTTGGCACCGAATGAAGCTTTAGGTGAAATGGTCTGACCTGAATAGTGACAAACGGCACATATACATATAGTCCTATATTATTAATACAGACTTATGTATGTTTAGTTATTTTTAAGGTTGTAAGTTGAAAGGTTAATTCACATACTATATTATTACATACACAAGGTTATTCATATACTGTATCAATAAGAATACAGTGTAGCGTTGGAAGAGCAACCTTATATTTGGGTTTGATAGGAATTAAACTTAAAACAGGCGTTTGTGATTCATCAGTATATGACCTCCGAAGATTTCATTAAAATCTTGTTATGTCGATTTTTGACTGAAGAATTTTAAGACTGTTATAAATCATAATTTCCTTTTGCTCACAAGAAATTATTTTATGTTGATTTAAAGAATAGAGGGAGAATCTAAGAATAATTTTATTTATAAAAATTAATGAGTAACATTATAAAATATCGATGCTTGTGAAACTCTGATAGCGATTTAATAATACATTTAGCTTTGTTCACGCAAATCATGTTATTGCATATTATTAATAATTTTCAAAATTATATTACAATTATTTAGCAAACAGATGAAAAGTTTTTGGAGATATAATAAAAATATGAAAGTTGTTGGTATTAGTTTCAAAACTATAATGCAAAGATTTGCCCAGTTATTTAGGGGAGGGCTTTCAAGTGTCATCCTAAGTGAAAGAAAGATAAGATTTTTTGAAAAATAAAATTGTTTCCTTTTAACGTAGGTGTAAATTATAAATAATAATAATAATAAAGGAGAAAGAATACGTGCATGTGCCTGCTTGAGCTTTTATTACACAAAACAGATCATTTGACCTAGAGTGTAAATATGTTTTGAACAATAGAAATGTTCACTTCGGAGAGATCTTTTTAAGATTTTAGTTAGAATTTTAGGACTTGAAAAACAAATTAGATTTTTTTAGATAATTCCGAATTGTATTTTTGCATAAAACTGATTTTTAGACCATTTGAACATTTTTAAGATAAAATTTAAATGTGATGTAACTTTTTAATATTAAAAATTTTTGTAACATTTTTTTAAAACAATATTACATTTTTTGAATTGCCCGTCATTCAGTTGAAATGCATTGAACTTTGAATACAGTTGCAAAAAATTTTCTGCAGTTTTTGCAGTGAATTGCAAACACTTTCCGTCAGTTCATCAAATCTTCAATAGCGAGATATTTTTATTTTAAAGCTGCAAAGGAAAAAAATTCTGCTTATAACTTACAAATAGTTTGTATGAAGTAAAATTAAATCTAGCGAAAAATAACGTGCAATTACAATACAGATTACTTGAACATACATAATGTTATCAAGATTATGATATCATGGGACTTGATGTCATTAAGAAAGTTCATGCATCAATAAACAGAACTACTACAATAATTTCATTTAATGTGCATCAAATGAAGTGATTAAAATTAATTAGTTGAGGGAACTAAACTAAGTTTAGAACTTAGTTTAAAACACCAAATTTTACACATAAGACATTTAAATAAAAAAACACCGGCGTCCTGGCATACAGGTAGCGCGTCTTCCCCATGATCTGCGCGGCCTAGGTTGGAGTCCCGGTTTGGGCTTGGTTGTTCTTCTGTGTTCTATTTGTGAGGTGTGTTAATGTGTCCCCCTGTAAAAAGGGGTTGTACAAACGATTGTGATGCATGTAGTAACTGAGTCGTATTTTTGGCGCTACTGAAAAAACAAGAGATGCCCATTCGACGTAAATCGCTGACATATAACTGTCATCGGGCTTGTAAAGTGCCATAAGCCGCAACGCAACAACAAATGAAAATAAACACAGTATTCCTTGGCGAACTGCTCACAAAATGCGGTTTGTTAAGAATTGAATGAAATTCGCATTTTCTATAAATGACTATCATTTTTGAAAGTCTTAATGCAGCATTAAATTTTAAGTCTTGGATGGAAATTGTCACTGAAACTTAGGAAAATGTAATTTGAAATTGACTTAATGTTGTATTAAAACATACTGTTGTTTTATTAAGACTTATATATTCAATGAATGATTTATCGTGATGTTATTTTATTAAATATACAAAACAATGCAAAAATATGTCCTTTTAAATTATCCGTGAATTATATTGCTGAAATTGGAGCATGAAATGTTATTATTACAATAGAAAATCATTTATATATGAATTTCGAATTTCAAAAATTAAAAAATGACTAGAAAAATCACTTCAGTGTTAAATACCTTTATATGTTTCATAAAACTGTTTTAATTAAAAAACTTCAGACTTTTAAGAAATTAATTTAGGTTTTATTTCTATAAATCAGTGTTGAGCACCTATTTATCACATATTTCTCAAAAAGCATGTACAATAATAAAAATAAATTTTCATCTCTCATGCATTCCGAAAATTTTTAAATCCATATCCCAAATAGCTTTTAAAAAATACTTAAATTTTCGCATGAAATAAAAAAAAAAAAAAAAAAAAAAAAAAAAAACTTTAAATGTATTTTTCTTAACATCAGTTGTCAAATTATGAATTCTTTAAATTTATTTTATTTTAGGAAGGCATTTTATAAAAAAAATTATTCCTATATTCAATTTCCTATTCTATATACAGAATACATCTTTTTTTTTTTTTTTTCGCCTACTTTCGAAAGTTAGATTTACTAAATTTAAAATACTTTAAAAACAAAAATTTTAATACAAAGTTATACATGTAGAAAACGGAATATTATTTTAAACATTCCGAAAATATTTTATTTATAATTTTTATCGTTTCATATTCATAGTAAATTGATGTTTTAATTCGCCTTAAAAAAGTTGTTTTTGATATTATCAAAACACTTTTCTTTCGTGTTGCCATCTGTTATCGAAATACATAAGCTCTACAGCTGCTTAGTGATTCCTTACATTTTGTCTCTATTTTTTAAAAATTAATTTATACACCTGCTAACTTATTATATAATTGTTTATTTGTCTGAGCAGAATATTTTATAGGCTAAGCGATATTTTGCTTTGAAATTTCAGACTGTTAAAATATCTTATACTTAAAACTTGCTTTCAAGATATGTCCATAGTAGAGCGCCTTCGAACTTTGTTTAAATGCAAGCCAATCCGATAGAGTTGTTTAAAAAAAATCGTTGTATTTCTCAAAATGATTTTTCATCTATTGTAAGCAGTAAACCATTTTCATTAAAGATTTCAACTACTACTACAGCTTACAAACTTTCCAGTTTGAAATTCATACCTAGAGAGAGTAAAAAAATGTTTTTAAAATATCAAGTACTTATTTCGTTATTGCTATTAAAACTGATCATATAAGTAAAAGGTGAGTTTCATAGGTGAAAATTCGGATACAGAATGATCCGACTTCTGTTCTGACATTATAAATTCAGATATTATTAAAACTTGCATATATTAACAACGATAGTTGTGTTTGTTATTGTATTTTCAGTTAATGAAAAGCAATACTTTTGTGCGGGTTGAGGTTCGAACTCGCAACGTTAGGGTTCATAGCCGAGTAACATAACCACTAGACAAAAGAGCACTCTCTTCTCCGGAAGTTGTTATCTGGCTTATAATGTTACCACCACACTTTTTGTATTTGTAATTATAAAGTAATTTAAAAGTATCATTGTTTTTATTCGTTTGTTTTTAACGCAGATACACATTATATAGATCCGAAGGAGACATTTGGGGAACTCATAGTCCAGATGGATCATGGACAGGAATGCTGGGAATGCTTTCTAGAAATGTGAGTAATTAAGACTATCATTTAGTTTCATTTCAAATACTGTTCATAAATTTTCATGAATGAATTGTTAAAAATATATTTATTGAAAGATTTGTAAATTATACGAATTTAAATTGCAATATAAATATACGCATTGACTTACTATTCTTACTTTCTGTTACCCAGATTTCAAACAATGCAATTTTTCAAAAGACATTCCATTAATAACTTTTCCTTAATCTTCAATCAATTTTTCAAACTTTTTTAAAAGTATATTTTACAATAATATATATCTTTGTGTTATTTACAGAATTTATACTCACGGGTGTTGTGACGATTTGAAATACAATTTTTATATGCACTTTATCTTTACTATTTATTGAAGAATAAATTTTAAGAAATAAATAAAGACAAATCAAAGTTAAAAGATTATCGTTCTACAACGTTTAGGACTAGAAATTTGAATCTTCTTTAAATTCTTTTGTCATACATAATCAGATAAAAAAATTAATTTTACGACCTCTTTAAAGAATCATTAAAACCTTAATACAATGCAATTTCCAGAATTTCTGCAAAATTCATAATGATATTATAGTAGGTTTTGCTCTACTTTTCTGAATTTTATTTTAAGAGAATCATCGTCAATAGCACATATTCAATTGTCAATTTGAAGAAGGTTTGCCATTTTTTGATTTAAAATTTTAAACTCTTAAGAAAATTTAAACGTATTTTATTATTCCGCCATTTTCTCCCTTTCATATTTTTATAAATGTTAAAAGTGTTGAAATGAAATTTGAGGAAAAATTATAAAATAAAAATGAAAAAGGGGATTCGAAAGATGAATTTAACATTCTGAAAGTCTTGAAAGATTATTTATTTAAGAAATTCTATAATAAAGACAGAAAGATATTTTATTTAAAAATTATCTATTCATAGCTATTATATATTTTAAATATATTATCATCTGTTCACATTAATATATGTTTTGAATACTCTGTCATTAGAACAAATGACTCAGAAATCAAGTCTTAGCTGTGACGATCTTTTAAAAAAAGAAAATATAGCGCTGGACGCATTTATGCAGAGATCTTCACAACTGCATCGAAAGTCAAAGGTATTTTTCGCAATTTGGATTGGTAAGAATAGAAGAAAAAAAAATGCAAAATAAAACAATAACCAAAGAACCAACTTCTCAACAAGGACATTTGAGAAAAAGAAAACAAATCCTAGGCTTAAATCTGTGACCTTTTTGCCCAACCATAGCTGATCAACGTGGATTTATTTAGAGTTTAATATCAAAAATCCTTTGCTGATCATCATCGAAAAGAAAGTCTCCTCTGAGGTTGTTTACATGGGTGTTTACTAGGATTATTGGCAATCATTCGCTAATATTTATATTATATATTATAATATACATAAATAATGTAATAAAAATATTACACAAAAACGATGTCAGTCACAGATGATATTGAGCACTTATAAATAAAAGGAATTAATAAATAAAAACAGAGTTATAATAATTTCAATGTTAAATAATTTAATAGATAATATATAATATAGTTATTAATAGATAGTATTAGGAAATAACTTAAATATCATTTACGTGTGCTCAAAGTTAAATATGTTTTTCCAGAGTGTGATTTAATTAAAATCAATCAAATGCTGTGTTAATGAAAACTTTAATGTTGTTTTAATTATTGTCGGGAACAGTTTTGATATGGAAAAAATAATTTTTGTTTTACCCTTAGGAAGTTGATATAGCATTAGGACCATTCACTCTGACATATGGTCGATGGACGTCTTTTAGAATGTCTGAACCTCTGTATGCAGACGATATCGAAATCCTGGTGCCAGTATTTGAATGGAAAATGTCATTATTTAACATTTTAACTGTTTTTAATTATGAAGTAAGTTTTGCAGTTAATGTAATATTATTTGAAAAATTGACTGGGAAGTAAGTTCTACCTTTTTAAAAAATTTTCTTTATGTTTAGAATGAGGACAGAAAATTTGAAATCACATTAATAATAAATCAAGTTAAACTTTCTTATCTTAGTCATATCTTACTAAAACGTCGTTTTGCACATACAAATATCATAAACGCGTGATATAACAATCAAATCTGAAGTATCATATTATAAACTATGTTGATTTAATTATTAAATCAGATTAATTAATAAGAAGTATCATATTATAATATTTCTTTACAAAGAAAAAAAAATTGATATTTAAATAATAAAAATCTATTTTCCCGAAGTAGATTTTTTCAAAAAACTAAAGTTTTGAGAATAGAATTTTGCAATTCAACAAAAATTATATGATTGACCTTTTTTTGTTCTTATTCCAAACAAAATTCGGATATACACAATTTCGGATAAAAAACAATAAATATTTTCAATGTAATGATTTATGAATCATAAAATATTTAATCAAATATATGTTTCTTGATATCGAAACATTTGTTTCTCATCTTCAAGAAATAAAAGTTTCTGTAAAATAAAATTTCTGAGAAATCTTCCAACTAAATGAGTTAATCTTTATCTTTATATTTAAGCTTTATCTTTATATTAATCTTTATCTTTATATTTAAGCTTTATCTTTATATTAATCTTTATCTTTATATTAATCTGTATCTTTATATTTAAGTTGATGTATTGTTAACTTCTCCTTTTTCCGAATAAAAAGAAATACAGAGATCATGCCGTGAATAGAATAAAAAAATTATTTTCACCGTTAATACGAAAAGCATTCTTTAATACTATTTTTCAGAGTATTTTTCTGAAAGGAGTTAGATATCAGACTTGCACCCTTACTATTTCCTTGAAATGAATACACCAGTCTTCAAACAATTCTATAAATACATAACCCTAAGTTTATGCATTATTGTAAGACAACATAAGTAATAACTATCTATCTATATATATATAATGTCAAGGAGAAACATTCAGAATATGCAACCACTGTAATATTTAAATACGACTGTGCATGTATTTCCACATAACTTTAAAATGAAAAAAAAAAACACTTATTCCTGTTTCTGATCAAAAATTCCAGTATAAAATGATAGTTTAAGATTTCATCACTACAATTTAATTTACCATAGCTTGAAGGGCAATAAAAGTCTGATATCGAGGGAAACATTATATATTCCCAAAACAGAATTAATTGGTGAGGAAGAAGTTAAAACTCAAAACATTTTCATCAAACAAATGCAACGATTGTAACCTCTTTTTTATTCAGCGATATGTAACTTTAAACACATATATGATTATGAGATATAAAATAATAATATCCCATAATAATAAAAACAAATTCTGCATTAATAATCTCGTAATAATAAAAAATAAATTAGAAATAGATTTTTTTTTTAAATTTCTAAAACGTAGAAAATAATTTGAAATTAAATTCATGATGGTGAAGACAAAATTAGTAACAGCATAACAGAAATATCTTTCATAATTTGACTATGAATCATTTTCAAGGTTCATATTTATTACTATCCAGTAAAAGATTTGCTCTTTGAAAGTATTTATTTTTCTTTTCATAATTCTCTGCCTTTTTGTCTGTAATATATATCTTTATTAATTAATATCATATTATAAAATCTCAAAATATAGTTTTTCTCAAATTTAGAGAAAAATTTTATTAAAATTAATCGATTGACAGAAAATCCATTTCTAAAAATATTAAAATTTTTGATTTGGTTATCTAAAAGATACAGATTAACAAAATTTTAGAAATCTAGTTCAGCAATAAATGATTGAAACATCAATTACAAAATTACACTTTTGCACTGTTGGACTTATAATCACAAGAAGTTCATTAAAATAATAGTTGGAGAAAGAAGATGAAGAATTCTAGCTTTGTTAAATATTAAATAATATGAAAGATTTTAAAAGACCAAAAAAAAAAAATATTTGTCGTGTTTACATTACTTGAAAAATGTCTACAAAATAATAGAATTCATCTATCAATATTTTTTCGCTGTTAAAAGTATACAAGCCTGAAAACTTATTTTTAATTTTGATTTAGGTTTGGATGTTTATTTTTCTATCAATAATTTTGCTGTTGATTGTGATGTGTCTCAGTGACAAGTGCATGCATCCCGAATCAAAGATTATAGACAGATTTTTCAAGAATCTGTGGAGTCTGATAAGAACCATTTTACTGAAAGGTTTGTTCTAAAGCGTAATTTTCCTTGATCATAAATATATTTAATATCGCTTTAATACAGTGATTGTTATCAAATTTTTATCACAAATATTATTTTTATTTAATAAAATTTTTTAATATATATACATAATTAATTTTAAAAAGATTATTATTGATTTGTTTTTACTTTTCTTTGTAATTAAGATAATATTTTTTTTTTCGAATAAGAACTAGAAATTTGGTTTGAATAAATTATCCATTTTATAAAGTTCATCAAAGAAATAGAGTGAAAAAAACCATTTATGCTGCTACTTAAATATTAATAAAAAAATATATGTTATTATTTCTGTCCTGTACAAAATTCAATTATTTATTTTTTCAATCAAATTTGAGTCTTTTTATTTTATTTATTAAATATTTCATTTTTAATATTTTTAATGAATAAATTATCTTAGTGATGAATCATGATTAATTGATGTAATTACTGTTTATGGAATACTGAGTATTATTATATATCTTGTCTCATTCTTTTTTACAGGTTGCGTACAACGTCCTGACAGCTACACACGTGCTCTTCTGGATACTTTATGGATGTTGTCAACTCTGGTGATGTCTTTCTATTTCAGTGGGATGGTTCTAACTTACCTCTTTTTGAGAAAAACGCGCCAAATCGACTCTCTTGGAGATTTAGCTGCTTCTAAAGATATACAGCCCATTTTGGAATATCAGTCGTCCGTCTACAGTACTTTCAGAGTATGATTTTTCCCATTTGTTTTTTCTCTATATTTTTATCAATTTAAATCATTAAATTTTACAATATAACTTAAGGATACGGTTACAACAAAAGTTTATTTTGATACTATAAGAAGTAAGAAAAAAAAATTGAAATCATATATCGCATATTTCATATTCTCATATGAGAAAATTTTTTACCATGAACTGCTTAGAGTTAGAAACCAACATTTGAAACTCAGAATCGAAATGGAGACGTTTTGCGTTGAACATTGACGGTTGTGATTCAAATGGACACGTTCTGTGGTTGAAATTGAGTGTTGCCATTGAGATTCTGCAACACACGTTTACGTTTTCTTCGTACCCGTTGTAAAGATATTTTATTGTAAAGATATTTTACGTTCATTTTTAATTCTATCAGCTTCTAAGTTTAAATTTTCATCATTCGTTTTTGTTGGTTGAAGATTTCGTTCCCTTTCTTTTTTTCTTTGCAAGGTTTCATCGGGAGAAAGCTTAGGACACCCCATTTATGATTTATTCATTGCCTACGCGATTTCGAGCTTCAAACCCTCTTTACCAAAACAACATCATGCTCTTTTTCCGTTTCTCGGTTCCTAATAACGTAAGCGTCGTAAATGTGGTGTCGTCCGATAGAGGACATCGAGTAGAGTATATCGATGCCAGTCGTAAAGAGAGTTTTTGCAAAAACGAGGTCCAAAACCTCGCTCGAAAATTCAAATACTTACAACTTTGAGAGCCCGTATCTCGCGAATCACTCAGGGTAGCAACGTGAAACTCATATCTCTACGTGCATTTCGGCGAGTACAGTCCAACGAAACGAAGAAACGCAATGTAACTCAAATTTGTAAATTTCGAGACCCGATCCCGGACCCTACCGAAACACAAGTTTCGGTAAAAAGGTCATTCAATTCTATTTATCAAGACGAGTGTTTAGACGGGCCGCACTCGTCTTGACGTTGCGTAGAAGCCGAGATAAAACAACTTCTGGTCAGACCGGAAATTGACGTCACTGGCATCCCGAGACCCATAAGAACTCTATGGTAGCGATCCGACATTGATTTGACCAATATTAAGCTAAATCCGTACTGAGCAGGCGCAATGGATCCAAAATTTTGGGGGCGTAGAGGTCCCCCCCGGGGGGTACTTCTAAGTGAAAACCACATGTCTCTAACATATGCAGCTTACAAGATATAATGATAACTATCTGCACATGCGCAGTAAATGACTCCATTTGAGATCTTCTATAGCCCGCAGGATTACTACGGTGAAAACCCATTGTCTCTAACATATATATACAACGAAAACCATTAGTTATTAGATACAAAGAAAACCATTAGCTCATGCGCAGTAGATGACTCCATGAGAGATCTTCTATATTCTCGTAGGATTACTATGGTGAAAACCCCATGTTTCTAACATATTTAGTTTACGAGATATAACGAAAACCATCAGCGCATTCCGGCCAACCTTTTAAAAACGCATCTGCTTCCAAAGAAGCATACATAATAATAATGCAATACTGGTAAAAGCAGGTGAAGCCGATGAAGATGAATATTGCCATTTATGGTTTATTCATTGCCTACGCATTTCGAGCTTCAAATATTCGTCGCCTTCAATTATTCAAAACCCTGTAACGAAAACAACATCATGTTCTCACATGATAAAAAGTCTTTCTATATTATGATTAAATATGGACTGCCTGATCATTTAATCAAACAGTCCATTAAACTATTATAGTTCTTATAACAACTTTATTTCCAAGACAGCTATGTGCCGAATTATTTAATTTACCCGAAAATAAGATTATTGATAAAAAAAAAAACCTAGTATTCAGTAATGGTCCAAAATTTTCATATATTGCACTTTGATTTATTACATCGGAACTATTAAAATAAAATTGTGAACATGGTACCTTAGAAAAACTTCGAAAAAGCAGAAAAGGATAAACTAAAAGCAATGCCCAAAATTAAAAGAATTTAGACTTTTTATTGGAATTCTGAACCTGAATGCATCCATTTTAACAACATTTAGCATTAATTCATACACAAGCACATATATATATAGATTAAAACTAGGACTATTTAGGGACAGACCTCGCAATTTTGGACATCGGTCAGATGACGATGACGACACCTAAACTGGCACTCCAAGCCAACGGATTTAACATGCACCAGACCCGCTTACATAATTGTTCTTCGGTTGAATCGGGTCTTGAACTTACAATCTTTCAGTTCTGGAGCCGAAACCTTACCACCAGGCCACCGCTGCCCAGTGAGTTCTTAAGTCAACGAACTTAACAAAAAACGATTTCATGGCCGTTCGTGGAAACTATCAAATGTGTTTTTTTACTTTCATGGGTGTGATGAGGATTTAAAGAATCTAACAATATCAAAAATTTCAAAAAGGACTCTAAATAAAATTAATAGAATTTTTGCGTTGGACATAACAATTATCTCATGTTATTTTATGAAGTCTATTATTATTTCAATGCATAGATATTGTTTTTAGAAATTTTTTTAACACATATTGTTTTTACGTAGGACAGCGACTCGCCTGTGTTTAGTACATTGTTCAAGAGAGTTCAACAAAATCCAACTCAATGCATTCTGTCGTTCAAAAATATCAGTCGCTTCGGAATGGACTTGGTATATTCAAGGTCTTTCGCTATAATCACTGAAGGAATAGCATTGCGAAATTTTTTATATGAACGTCATAAGAGAGGTTTGCCTTGTAATTTTCGAATGGCCAAGACACCTGTATGGGGCATAAGGAAAGTGATAGCCTTTAATGAAAATTTACCTCAAGAGTGGATCAATCGCATGGATGACGTGTAAGTAAAATGTGCTTTGAATTATACGTTATTATAGGAATTTTCTGTGTTATTAGTGCAAGAGTCTTACAAATGCTCAATGAATTAGATATAAATATACATTAAGATTAATTGAAATATTGTTTTAGATTTTTATTAAATTTCAAAGAATTTTAATTGCATTTTTTCAAATTAATAAAAATACTGTCATAACTGCCCAATTCTTAAGTATAATTCCTCTTTTCGTAAAAACTTGATCTTCAGCTTTAAAGGTCTGCCATACTGGGTAAAAAATTTCGTTTTCCTTTCGTTTACATGATTTAATCAAGAGTATCAGTCAGTGAAAACTAGACACTTATATTTTGATATTTAATGTAACATTATAGGCATTATAAACTAGCACTAGACAAATGATACAACCAGGCAGCTTTGTTTTGATTACAGTAAAAGAGCATTGCATCATCCGTTTTGCTAACGGGTCATAATTGGAATGATTACGTCAGACCGAATCTAGGAATCAGATATAACCGAACCTAGGGTGGTAAGTTTTCATGGTCAATGCAGTAATTATCGCAGTTAAATTAAGCTCGCGGATTATTACTTTAATAAATCAATTTTTTAGGAATCAAAAAGTCTGAATTAAATTATACAGGCGGTGCCATTTCTGCCTTTTATTATTATGTAGTCCGAGTCATTTTTTTTCGTATTAAAAAATTATGCCAACCAAAACCAGAAGGTAGTGGGACAGATCCGTATGGACATTCCCATGCGGGTCATAAACGTCCAATAAATCATGCATATCTCTTAGAAATAAAAGGGGGTAGGGAGTGATTAGTCTAGGTTTTCTAAAAACATGTTATCTGTTGGCAAGAGTATTTGGCGGGAAAATGAATTGATATTTTTACTACATTTTGATGCTTAAACAAAAGGAAAATAGCTTACGTCTGTTTGTTTCAGTGTGTATGTGCTGGCTCTGTATGAGCCAGACCGTCTGATTTATCAAATCTGGCAAGTATATACTTTTTAGGGTAGAAAATTCATTTTCGGAACATTTAATGATACCAATTTTTTTTTACCGTATAATTTTTTGTTCTATCTATACTTATAATAAAGCTCAATGTGTGTGTGTGTGTGTGTGTGTGTGTGTGTGTGTGTGTGTGTTGGCGCTCTACAGGCCAGGTTATTTGACATACAGCTATCAAATTTGGTACATGTATACCTTAGAGGTCGGGAATGTGCACCTGGGGTCCCTTTTTTTGAAATTTTAATTAGAATTTTAATTATTAATTAAAAACTAACTTTCCCGCCAAAAAAATCTTCCATTTTCCCCACCGCCAACTTTTTCGGCCAAAAAAATCTTCCATTTTTCCCACCGCCAAATGAGTAAGGCTTCAATTTTTTTTCTCCCAACAGTAATGAGGCTAGGGTTAACATTTTTCGGCGGATTATTTCAAACGATTCTGTTTATTTTCTTAATGTTTTATGCATTTAAAATGAAACATTGTTAATTAATCCATGTTTCAGATTCATTCTGAAGTACTTTTGAATTAAAATAACACAGAATAAAGGAAATTAAAAATGTATAATCTGCATAGCGTTACCCCAACTGGCGTAGAAAAATTCACGCATTTGCGTTACCGGAGCTGGCGAAGAAAATTCACGCATGCGTATTCTGATTGTTGCCATGACAACCGTTATCAATGGATGATTTAAATTATTTTTAGGTTAGTTGCATTCTTTTGTAAGTAAATTGTATTTATGTTAGTTATATATTTTTTGTATATGCTTATAGTTTTAAGTACATCGTTTTTTAAGTAGTTTTTTAAACCTGTTTTCGACCGATTATTTTAAACGATTCATTTTATTTTCTTAAAGTTTGATGCATTTAAAATGAAACATTGTTAATGAATCGATCTGTTCATGATGAATCTGAGAAAATTTTGTTGACAAATTCTTGAGATATTACATAACTTAAGAAAGATATTCTTTAGTGCCCATAAAGTTTAAATGCTCAGTGACTCTATTATCAGCAATCATATTAAAAAAAATGCTTTGTTTCAGTAAAAAATATTATTATATTATTTGCATAGTCATTTCCATTTTAATTTTAAGCATAAATTCTACCGGAACTAACAGAAAATTAGAGAGATACATATTATGTTATGGCTGAAGGACTTTATATTATTATGAGTAAATTACATGACTATCAAAATTTGAGGCTTTAAAATATTTGATGAAGAAGCTATTAAAGTAGGAATTACATAAAATATTTAATTATTAAAATTTTAACGAGCATTAAGATTGGCGAACCGGCTGGTCGCCAAAGGCGGCTAGTATTTAATAAATTTTTTTGAAGTACTTTAAACGTATTTTGAAACAGTATATTTCATTGTTGAAAAGAAACTGAAAACCGATCGCACGAATATTTCATCTTGTCTTTTGTCTTGTTGTTACGAATATTTCATCTTTTTTTTTTTATTGTTGTGACCAGAATAAGAAGATTAGGTATATTTTTCCGTGATGAGTATGTTTCAATATTAAGTATGCTTGTAATGATTTTTTATTTTATTTTATTTCTTTATTTTTTATTTTATTTCTTTATTTTTATTTTATTTATTTATTTGCTCTTTTTTTTTTCTTTTTTTTTTTGCATTTACGAATGAGATTTAACTTCATAATGAAACAATGGTGGACATTTTTTTAATGCCTTTACTTTGAAATATTGCTGATTTTACCTCAGATATAATTAAAAAAATAAATATAATGTGTATAAAATATAGATAGGAAAATAGAAAATTGGACAAGTGCAAAGCACAATGAAGATAAAAACAGTGTAAGGCTATTTCTCAAGTATATATTATGTAAATTAAATGTCGCTGATATACCAAATGTTTTATTAATTGTCAACATTAAATAAAAGATTATTCTATATTAAAAGAAATGCATTAAATACTAAATAATCTTGACACATAATTGTTACGAAATGTTCTACAAACTGGGTTTATTTTGCTTTACTTCATTTTGTATCAATTATCTTCAAATTGTATTTTGTTGTTGTTTGCATAAGGAGAAAATGGGAAGCCTTTCTTTACGTAAATGATATTTAACATTAGTAATATATGAATTTCATAATAAATTAATGCTAAACAATGGTAGGAATATTTTTATGCTTTAAGTATTTTAAACATTCCTTGTGAGAGGCTTCTTTGACAGTCATTTTAAAATATAAATGTGATCTCAGAAATAATTTAAATTATTTTTTGTGGATTATAGAATTAACGTTCTGTTAAATATTCCTTCAAATTTAATACAAAATCACCAAAATTTTCGCCTATTTTGAGAAAACAAATTACAGCTGTTACAAAAATATTATAATGCTATTTTTTTATTTAACAATATATTAATAGAAAATGATTCATTCATTTTAAAATCAACATTACAATATTTCTATTACGAAACTATACTGAAAATTTAATCAAGGTTTATGATTAACAGTAAATTACAGAAATAAAAGTGAATGCTCACTCTTATAATTATGAAGAAATAAAACATCTCTTTAAAAACTTCCTTAATGTTACAGCAAGAGTTTCTCCTGCAATGCAATAACAGAAGTCTGACTTTATTTCTTTTAATGAAGAAACTAATGTTCTAAATTCATTTGCTCTTGAAATCTTATATTGATCTCGACTGGACTTCTGCAGACTATGGGCTCATTGTGAGATAACCAGACTTTTTCCATACCAAAATATCTGCAAAATGCATATTGTTTAAAGGGGAAAAAATTGCTTAAGAACGTCCAAATCAATGGGCACATTCAAACGTGGCTTTAAATCCATTTCTAATAAATATAATTAAATCCTCAAGATATTTGAATCTAGTACAATACGAGAGCTGTAATGTCAAAAATCCAAAGAGGCTATTTAAATAATTCTAATCAAAGTTGGAAGAAGGGCAGGATTATTAAATAGGTAAAGATGGCTATTGTCAAGGAGCCCGTCAGGCTCTTGAAAATTTTTAGCAATTTTAGAAAGTTTAGTTTTATACTTTCATTTAATGATAGAGAGCTGTGCAATCAAATTTATTCAAATCAAAATAAAGTATTTATTAAATTAATTTCGGAACTTTGTACTAGTAATATTCCTAATTACAATTTGCATTTTATAATCTAAAATTATAAATCTTTATGCTATTTTATAATTGTAAAAAATTTGGTTTAGTTTAGTTATATTAACATCCCGTTTTAAAGCAACACTAGGACTATTATTGTTAAAAATTTGGAGTCTTTCAGTTTAGAAAAGATTTTTCCCTCCTTTTACAATATTATTTAGAGTTTATTAAAGAAAGTTGTCTTTTGTTTTTTTAATATTTTGCTTAAAATTAATTTTACATTTTAATAGTGTACTTTCTTTTATACATGAAATATTGAAATGTACTTTCTAGAAAGGGACATGCGACTGTAGCTTTTCAAAATTTGCTGCTTAAAATTGCTGAATAAAAATTAAATTAAAATCTATAAAAAATTTAGAGGGAAAAGGGGGCTTCGAGATTTGCATTATTTCAAGTCCCCTAGAAGGTTTAAAATGGCCCTGAATTCTTCTGAAATTTGAAATAATTACATTGTTTAAAATAGAGAAAAAAAGCATAGTTAATCAGTAAACATTTCAGTTAAAGTGTAGATGTGTATTGTTGAAGACTGTGTTACCAGAACTTCATTCATCACTATTTTTAATGATTTATTTTACATATAAGAACAATCTTTACAAAAACTAAAATTTCTGAAGAATATATACTACATATATTAATGTAAAAATCTTTTTATTTTAATTCTGTTTTATTTCTCAGCAGTAGATTCAGGTTATTGTTTAATAAATAGTGCATCTAGAAGAAAATTAAATCTGAATTCAGCTAACAACTCCTACAAATTTTCTCAGATACAAAGGATCAGTTAGCAAAATATTAATATACTTCAGCTTTAATAAACTGTTTATTTTATGTACTGCGTAATTACAATATTTCATATACAAAATGAAAAGTGTTGTTGTGCCTTATGGCATTTAGACAAGTCCGCTGTTTCTAAGACAGCGATTTAAGCCGATAGAGTGTGCGTCTCTTGTTTTAGTAGCGCCACTTAGGGCCCAGAGTACGACTTTGCCACTCCCGAATTACTCATTCGCTTGCACAACCTCTTTTTACAGGAGGGCACATTCGCACAACTCATAGGTAGGACAGAGGAAGAGCAACCATGCCCAAACGGGGACTCGAACCAAGGAGGAAGATGCGCTACCTTTATGCCAGGACGCCAGAACAAAATGAAAAGTTATATAATGAGCAAATAATTTATCTTTATCAGAGCACAGATTTTTTTAAAAAATGCAACAACATTGAATTTAAATCTACGATGATAAACAGAAAAGTTTACATTTTTAATGACGCTTCTACTCAGGGAACTGATTTTTTTTAAACTGATGTAACATGGAAATTTAACATCCGTAGTTGGAAGCTTTTCTTACTATTACGGCAACTCTCGGGTGGGAACCTCGAAAAGAGGATGAGATGCTTCCAGTATGGTGGTTGGATCTTGCCACCCTGGAGGGTACACAAAAAGATTGGGATCTGGCTCCTCCCATCGATGACGGGACGTACTTCCTTCGGTAAGGGTTGTACCGTTCCCGGTGATGGCCCTTAAGACTCAATCACAATTACCTCCAGTGTTGCTGTTGCTGCAGTTCGGTCATTCACTTTTCTTTATCCGTGTGCTTTCGGGCGTACCGGAGAGTCAGTGATATGACATACTACTTACGACATTTCAAGAATTGCTTTTGCAACTTTTCCCTCCTTACAAATCATTCCAATACCACTAATCTCATTTATCTGTACTTTAAACTTAAGAAACAACTTTTTTTAAGTGCATATGTTTAAATAACTTATATTTCAATATTCGAACTTATTGAATTAAACAAACGAATCAAGAAGAAATAAAGTAAAAACTAATGAATTCAAAACCCTTTCATTTAATGCAAATCGTTATATATTTATGTAAAGTAATGAATTAATGAAGAAATAATTATTGATTCGAAGTGGATATAGTATTCATATGAGAAGAAATATCATTCGTAATTGATTTTTATTAGAAAAATTGATTGATTGATTTTTATTAAAACGCATGAAATTGTATTAAAGAACATGCCATTAAGTATTCAAAATTGAATATCATGTTAACTTTCGTCAAATCTGACACTTTTAGATAACGTTTAAAATGTTGTAGCCTCTTCTAGAACATCCTTATTAGTAGCACAACCGCCTTGTAAACGAGATCATTGATTGACAGTTTTATGATTGGTATGGAAACATCCATACGGAAAAGTCATACAACCAAACCGGAAGAGTGCTTTTGGTTCTAAAAACATGGATGTAAGGGTGTTATTTAATGTAATAAGGCAGTGCCTTCCTTATAGTTCTAGAAAGGCTGCCTCCCTCCCGGAGCTATGGTATAAACGAAAAGGATCCGTACCCGTAAATCTCTGGCTAATGGCTAACCCAGCAGGGAATGGCTGCCGGCCAGAGACGAAATAATGCTATAAAGTATACATTTGACGGTGGAGATTGATGTGTTGCCGTCGTATGATTAATAGGACTAAATCTTACTCTTCGCAGTTATCATCTTTGTAATGTAATATTATACCCAAATTTTTGTTCAACAATCATTCATCACAAAACGTCTTTCGTAATTATACTTCTTTTTTTTACTTTCTTTTGTTCGTAGTTGAAGAAATGCTGAGTTCAAGAACTCCGCCAACCGTCACTGCGTATAGAATAAACTTCGAGGTGATGTAAATTAGCATTCCTTTTTGTTTCGCTTTATTTAATAAATTTACCTATGGGGTAAATTCATCTCCAATCTTTTGTTAAATTAATGTGTTTGTTAAATCAGTAGGTCTTTTATTTCGCTTTATTTAATAAATCTACCAATGAAATAAATTTATCTTCCATCTTCTGTTAACCGAATATATTATTTGATTCACCAAAGAATTTAATTACTATATTTTTGTTTTCAACTACGTAAGCTACTGCATTCATTTTAGTTAAAAATTCATGTTTACGATAAACTTATATTATTACGTTTACATGCATGCTAAAGTATAAAACGATAGATGGTTGACACTTTGACAGATTTGATCCAAAATTCTATAAAATCTACATTTTAGATGCTAAACCTATGTACCAAATTTTGTCTATATAGTTCTTTGCGTTTTGTAGTGAATGAGTTCATTTGTATTCGAACAGACAGACATCTTCTAAATGGAATTCTTCCCAATTTTGTTAGCGAATTATAAATTTGGTCAAAAGTCCATATGACAAACTTCACCCTGTTCATTGACAGAGTTTTCGTGCTCAGAGATAAAGATATAATGCCAAAAAATTGTGTTTTTTGGACTGAGATAGGTTGAAACGTGGGGGCAGACTTATCAAAATCTCGAGTTCGAAATGTTTTGACGGTTACAGTGCTTTTTCGTATTTAATGCATTTAAAAAAAAAGATGTTTGTAACGGAAATAATAAATGGTTTAGTGAAATTTTTAAAGAGAATGATCGATTTATAGTCTGACTTTTCTCTAGTGTACAAATGAAACTATTTAATTGTTTTCGCTGTCTTTTCTTTTCACATTAAACTTAATTATGAAAGGAATTTTAAATTGAGATGAACGCGGACATGTTGTAGATAGGCCAGAGTTTCAATTCCAGTTTTGCAATTGCAATTTCCAATGCCGTAATAAAATATGTAATCATTTTCTCTGAATTGTCTTTTCTTGTCAAATGTCATTTCTAGAGGAATTCATCCAATATGCTGTGAATATATCCAGAGTGTTTTAGAGGATATAAGTTGAATTCTTGTAGCATTCTGATTTCAGAATTAAAAAAGTTTTCATTTCCGCAACTGACAAAATGTAAGTAGCTTCGAAAAATGGTGATCTTTAATTAATTTTAGAAGAATGAAATTTAACTATAACTATAAAGTATTGGAATCAGTAAATAATTTAATTCCGCTTGTATATGCTCATTCTCTTTTCAAATTTATGCTAGACATTGCTATTATTTAATGTTTCCTATGTGTTTCATAATGTTTCATTCTCAGCAGTTCATTTCGTTCTGGAATTTCATTGTGAGCATGTGCTTTTAATTTGAAATTTAATTGAAAACGAATGAATCGAGGTACTGTCCTTATTTTTCAGAATAGGAATAAACTTAACTACGCATACTTTCCAAAATATATATAGGAATCATTTCCTTTATAGTGCAATAAGTAGTTTCTGAATTTATTTGAAAAATGCATATTTCAAAAAATATTGTATTCAAGTTTTGCAAACATTACACTTATTCAATATGCGGTTCGTTTGTTATACATCTCATATCAATTTTGTAATGCAACTTTTCTCGAGTTCTTTAATCGCATGTGTTTGCTGATACTAGCGATAACAGCTGAGACACTGGCATTTCAAATCAATAGTGCCCATAGTGATTGCTGGACAGGATGATATTTGCAAGCAATCTTCTACAAAATGAAATCGGTGAGGAAAGTCATTTAAATATCGTGATTGCCAAGATAATAGCAATCATGTCTTTACTCAAACTGATCGACCGATGCGATTACTTGCTATTGAAGTATATTCATATTCAACAATAACATCTAGTAAGAAAGTTCATATTATAATTGCTATTGCCAGTATCCAAAAAAAAAAAAAATGTTACAGACTGTTTGGCAAGAATTAGATCACAAACTTTATATATACCAGCGGAACGTTCACTGAACATTTGCATTGCTTGTATTCAGAATTCGAATATATTAATTTTTTAAAAATACAGTAATACAAATTTTTCAGAAAAATACAGCTACTATTTATTGCGCAGCAAAGGCACTCTTTTTGATACACTTTGAGCTATATGATGAAATTTATGCTTTTAAAATTTCTCTCAATTTTGGTATAGAAAAGAAATTTCTTTTTAGTCAAACAACGATAAAAATTTTCTTATATCTTTATCTACATTTATAATAAAAATGAATGTATGTGTGCGTGAAAGACTTTTGGCACATATATTTTTTGGAAGGTAAAAATGTGCTCCTCTGGAAAATTTTTTTTAAATTTTAAGTAAAATTTTCATTAATTAAAAATTATGAGAAATTTTCAAGAATATCACGTCATAATATAATTTTCTTTTACATTATTTTAAAATTAAAAAAATATATATATATTTTAATGATATCTATTATTTTGACGTATACTTATCTGATATTATGCTTGCATTTAGACATTAGCTTTTATAATCGTGTTGCCATTACGCTGACAAAAGCTCAAATTAATGAACACTCACAACAAGCTAAATCTAGCAAGGTGTAATTTTTAGCACGTGTCTTTATGAAATAAAATAAATAAAGAACATGATCATTTCTTGAAAAATAAGTGAAAGGCTTTTATGGCCTTTTAAAATATTGATATTATTAATTCAATAATTTTGCACTCTTTATGACAATGGTAGTTAAATATATACAAGATATCCACTTTAATCGAGAATCAATAGCTAATTTCTAAACGTTTAGTTGCCAGCATAAAAATAGCAATTAGCTAAATATAATAATTGTTTAAAGGAAATAAATAATTATATTTTAGGCAGTTTAAATTAATGCATATTCTGATGATATACAGAATTTCAATTTTGTATTCATGTGCAGTCCTCGGTCCTATGAGTCATGCTTAATGAAATATTCTTGTAATACTAATATAAAAATGTTCCTTTTTCCGACAGAATCTTGTAATATTCTTGGAATACTAATATAAAAATGTTTCTTTTTCCGACAGAATCTTATAATATTCTTGTAATACTAATATAGAAATGTTCCTTTTTCCGACAGAATCTTATAATATTCTTGTAATACTAATATAAAAATGTTCCTTTTTCCGACAGAATCTTATAATATTCTTGTAATACTAATATAAAAATGTTCCTTTTTCCGACAGAATCTTATAATATTCTTGGAATACTAATATAAAAATGTTTCTTTTTCCGACAGAATCTTATAATATTCTTGTAATACTAATATAGAAATGTTCCTTTTTCCGACAGAATCTTATAATATTCTTGGAATACTAATATATAAATGTTTCTTTTTCCGACAGAATCTAATTTATGAAAATCTAAATATCACCACTTTATAAAGGCACGTAATTCAGATTATTGCATTGACCGTCTCGTGGATGTTATGCTTATGAGTTGGGCTTAAAAGGATGAAATTGTTGATTGCCTTAAAATAATGATATTCAAAACTTCATGACTCGGTCAGATTTGTTTGCAGAAGAGTGGAACATTCTTTTTTCATTTAAAAATTGGAATATCAAGGATGTTTCACTGAATATAATTTATAGAATCGAAAGATTTTATAAACTTTAAAATTTATAATTTCTTCAGAAGTACATTTATTAACTGAACCAAAAGGAAACATTATTATTTACGTCAATTTAAATCCTTTTGAAAGTGAAATTAAAAACAGAATTTTATAAGGAAACAGATACATTTTTATTGAATCATTCTTTGAAATTGTATAAAAATGTGTTCAGTTTCAGCTAAAAAGTTTTATTTTTTAATTGAAATTCAAAATTACCTCCTCTCAATTTAAAAATTCAAATTTTAGGAGAGCTGACAGAAAAGTAAAGACATACATAGAACAATGAATGGTATAAGGTTTCTTTAATTGTATGATTTATATGACATCAAAATTTGAAACTTAAAATATTTTGTTGAAGAAAGAAGCTATTAAGACACCAAATCACCTAAAATATTGAATTTAAAATTTTAGCAAGCATCAATCTTGACTCACCAGTGGGTCGTCAAAGCCTACTAGTTATATTACAAGTATAAATTGAACCTATCTATTTTAACTTAAGAAAGAAATTCATCTCTGACAAATCAATGGATTGAATGCTCTCATTTATTTAAAAGAACCAGGTTACGATAAGAGTTCAGTGAAAAGGAGGCGCATATAGAATTTTTCAAGAGGTTTCCGCAAATCAATAAAGACGGGCATTAATCCGTCCGACTTCGGGACCAGTGAAAGGAGCTTGTTAAGTGACGAAAGCGCGTTCTTCGCTTCTAATTGGACACAGTTGAAAAGGCTTTTATCTTTTGACTCGGTTACACTAAGGAGGAATTATGATTCACTTCAGTGATTTTAACTTACACTAACGATAACTTTCCTACAGAAAGGAAATAAATGGCAATCAACTGAAATGTGAAGATCATTTTTAAAAGAACGAAAAGCTGCAGAATCGTATGAGATTTAAATCTATAACAGAGTTAATAAAAAGGTTTATTCAAGTGTGTCAGAGAAAAAGAGCAAATACATTTAGCTAACATTTTAATGTTATAGAAAAATGGATTTTATAAACTTGAGCAACATTCTGTTTATGAGGATATGCTAAAGTGCACCAACGTAAGGATGTTTGTATCAAGACAGTAAATGAACACTCATCATGGATTTTTGATGATATCGAGTCACGATCCCATTATCCTCTTAATTCATAATAATTCATATCCTCTTTGTGCATAAATAACTTTGTGAGGTTTCACTTCATAGATATTAAATACCTTTACTTTAATATCCTTTTGAATAATTCTAATAAAATTATAACCTATGGTTAAACATTAGTTAAGGAAAAGCTAAACAAGCTCGAAATTTGTATAAATGTTTTTTTCTCGACGGTTTCTCAAGTAATTATTCCTACTGAGAATTATAAATTAGATAATTAAATGTTTAATTAGATAATTAATGTTTATATTTATTGAATAATTAAATTATTTTGGCCTCATTCCTTAATAGACTTGTTTAACCTCCTGATTAGAGGATTCGTTCCATTTCGGCATAATTTGTTACTTTAATCTCAATTAGAATGTAAAGGATGCTTTGTATGCTTATGCTTGTCCAAGTTATTTTTTTTTATCTAATCTTTTAAGATTTAACATTTTTACAAATTACAGAATTAAATACAAAAAAGGCTGACATAAGTCATTTAAATGAAAGAAAAAAAAAAGCGACGTCCTGGCATACAGGTAGCGCGTTTTTCCCATGATCTGGGCGCCCCGGGTTCGAGTCCCGGTTTGGGCATGGTTGTTCTTCTGTTGTTCTATCTGTCAGATGTGTGAATGTGCCCTCCTGTAAAAAGGGGTTGTGCAAGCGAATGAAAGATGCGTGAGTGGCAAAGTCGTACTCTTGGCCCTAGTTGGCGCTGCTATAAAAAATAAGAGACGTCCCCCTTAGGCTTAAATCGCTGTCTTCGTAACAGCGGGCTTGTCAGTGGCAAGTGCCATAAGAAACAAACAAACAAACAAATGGCTCTGATAAGCACTTAACTGGAGATTGTCTGGAGATTAACTGGAGAGAAAAAGATGATCAAGTCCCAAATTTCCATAGACGTTTCTTCTGTCTTTTTTTTTTCAAATAATCATTCTTTGTTACTTTTTTACAAATAATTACACATTATAAAAGTCGTTGATAAAAGATATTTAAAAATCATAGATTAAAAAGATATATGAGGGGTTAAAATGCATAAAATATAGTCTCCATATATAACTTGATCATTTGGTTTCGATTATGATTATGCATAATTTATTTCAATGAATCGTGTATTTCAAATTATTAAACCAACAATTAGCAATTGTTCATCATTTGCCAATTTTTCTCTTCGAATCGTAAAATTTGAAAAATCAAAATCAAAAGTAAATATGTAACAAAAAAAAAACGAAGATTTATATAATTTAATGTGAATTATAAAGCAAAGGATAACTTGAAGATGTGGTTTTCAGTAGAAAATATATCAAAACAATCTTTTAATAGATTTTTCAGAAAACATGAAATTTCTGAATTGCATTAAATTCCTATCTTTAAAAACAATACTTCCAATCAAATTGTTCTTTAACAAAATTCTTCTTAAATGGATGAAGAGTGAATTTTCATATTTAAATAGATTAGAATTACAAGGAAGATACAATTCCCTAAATAATTTTTTTATTATAAAAACTGAAATAAGTATTTACAAGAATAAATTTGTATAAACATTTTCATGTAAAAGCTTTGAAAAGAGAACTATTAAAAAGTAATTGATGCGTTAATTACACGAATATGAAATATGGGGAGTCTATTATAATATATAATTATAATATAAAAATATTGGAGTCTAAAAGCACTCAGTAGTTATTTAAACCAATGATTATTTTTTTATCTTTTAATTAAATTATTAAATTATTAATATTAAAATGACCAAGGAGACAGAGCGAGAATCTGTCAATCTGATAAGAAAAGCTGATCCTGAAGCTGCTACGTTGACTGCAAAATATGAAAAAAAGAATCAATAGCTAGGTATTGGAGATATCAGCAAGGAATGCTCTCATTCTGGGGCTTTGAGTTTCGAATCGAAAGTAGGCCAATCGGCAAATATATACTGTCATCATGGAAATATTAAGCTCCCATCACTGAACGAATGGCCGGTAGAGTTTAAAACTTGCTAAATAGAACTGAAGAAAATTGGGGACAGTATCGGGTAATATAGATTTTAGAACAGAGGGCTAAACTACCTAGTTTTAAATAATATCATAAAAGAGAAAAAATATACTTAAGTGTAGTTATAACGTAATACAAATTTTTAAAAAATGGCATGTTCGTTGTCTATTTCTTCGATCATTGGAATGTCATGTTATATAAATTGGCAAGTTCTTCCTCAATATAAATTTTCTTATTTACTTTAACACAATTTTCTTATTACCTTACCCATTTTTATTCTAAATATTTTTTTAAAAACTTGCGCTTTTACCTCTGGAACTTCTAGGTACATTAGCTGTTCCTTTTATTGTACGTTAATACAAAGGTGATTTAAATTAGTAAAATTTTTAAAAGAATGCATTTTGCATTTGAAAAAAGGAAAGAAACACTTTCTGAGATCAGCTAAATTAATCTTGATAAAAAAATACGATGTAACATTTTTGGAATATTTGTCTTTTTTTTTCAGCTATATCTTTGTTTTCCCAATTCGTGTATTTTTTTTAATTGAACACTTGATTTTCTGACAATGTTATATCAATATCTTCAGGATTGTTCCTTTTTTTACAGTTTAATTATTTATATTTACACTAGATATAACGAAAGCTTTTAATGACAAAGACTAATGTAAAATAATGCAATAATATATCCTTAATGCCAAACAAGAAGTAAAGAAAAGGAAGCAGGGTGATCAAAAATATTTAGTATTGCAATTAATTATTAGTATTATAATAAATAAGCTGCATGAGTAGTGCGGTTTCTGCGCTGATTTAAGTTCTATCTCGCTATGCATGTGAATTTTTAATAACAAAATCTGTGTGTTTCTTTATTTATTGTGTAAATACAAACTGGCATATTCAAAAAGGTTATTCATGTGGTTTCTGAATCAGTAATTGAAATAATTACGTTTTCAATAAAAAATATAATGTTTCTGTGGAACTGTTGCAGATAGATAGCTTGAAGTTATTCTAATTGGGAAAAGATCCTATGCCTAGCCAGAAACAGTTAAATTTCTAAAAATCCTATTTATTTAATATCATTTCTCTTCATCTTATGCAGGCGCAATTGTTACTTGGTATCATTACTTAGTATTTGTTGATGAGTTTGGTATTACTCAGTATTTTTTTTATTCTTCAAATATGGTCTTTTGTTGGCATTTTATGAAATCAGAAACCTTTGCAATCATAGGAACTTATAGTGGACTTATTTTCAAATTTAACCCCTTGGAGAGCACCTCGAAAAGAGGATGAGATGCTTCCGGTATGTTGGTTTCATCTCGCCACCCTGGAGGGTATACAAAAAGGTGGGGAATCTGGCTCCTCCCATACATGATGCGACGTACTTCCTTCGGGAAGGGTTGTACCGTGGCCGGTGATGGCCCTTAGGACTCAACCACAATTACCTCCAGTGTTGCTGTTGCGGTGGTCCGGTTATTCAGTATTTTTATCCGTGTGCCTTCGGGCGAGTCGGAGAGTCAGTGATACGACTTATTTTCAAATTTCGTTGGTGTGTTTAACCATTCTAGACAGCAAATTTCCATTCTGTACTCCATTATGCTACACAAATTACGCTTCAATTTCTCATTTTTTTTTATAAAACACAATTTTTTGTATTTTAGAGCAAATGTGAATTCCATTTGCCATTACTGTTTTCTTCTAATTCAGAGAAATATTATCTTAAGTCAAAAGCTTTCCTGGTTATTTTCTAACAAGTACTGTTGCAAAGGTTACCTATCCATGATATTAAAAAAATTCATACAATATATTCTGCATTTATTTTATAATAATTCTACATCTCATTTTTTTAACATATTGAATTTTGGCTGTTTGTTCAAAATAAATTTAGCTTTTATCATCTTGTTGTTAAGTGGATCTAAACCTTTATTCACGGAAAAGTAATTCAATATACAATTAATCATCCTATACTTGTTTATTGCTACGAAATATAAATGTATATACAATTGTTTTAAGATGAGTTTCCGAAAAAAAATTAATCTGCATCTTCTTAATACTCTGTAGGCATTTTTAAGAATCAGTTTTAAAAACCAAAAGTTAAAAAATTTAACAAAGTTTAAAAAAACAAATGAAATTTCATAATAATATACCGCCTTGAATGGTGATTGAGGGGGGACATCCGAATGCAAAGGGTTAATCAAATTAAAATATGAGGATTTTTAGAATTTATCAGAAATACCAGAGACCTTTCACTACTTAAATAAGTAACAAACAAGCAACATCTAATATTGAAATTAACCCTAGTATTCAAATATTGGTATTAACCTTAACCTGGTTCATAATGGAAAATAGGATCCACCTAAGCATTTCAATCTTATAGCAAACTTATTCATACTCTTTTAAACATCACTTACGAAAACAAAAAATGAGATGCACTTATTGGCAATTAAGATAAAAATGCCAGAGAACCAGATAATGAGAAGCATAATTAAGATCCTTCACAGATAAAAATATCTGATAAAGAAAATAAAAAAAATTCTTTTGGGGGAATAGCTATAACCATTGTTATTATGCATCGATTCGTACTAATAGCGCAATTAGTGATATGGTCTCAAATGAATCAAGTTAATGATACATGATCATCTCTGTTAATATACGACATGAGTGTGATGCATATTTATTATCAAGTTTTGAGACTAAAAATTAAATGTCATTATATATAAATGCAACAAATCAATATTATAGTCTATAGTGAATGTTAATTCAAAAATTTGTATGACTGTACACAAATGATAATTGCTCTAAATTTTCAATGCCATTGTCAATGACAAAGCAAAATTCTTTGGCTTCTAAGATGTATCCCAATCTATAATAATTTCTTTGTGGTATTGGCAAGATTTCACTTTTTTATTAAATTCAGTGATAGAAAAAAATATAAAAGTATCAGTAGTATTTTAAACTTGCGATAATGAAGTTTAAAAGAAAGTAATCGATAACTTCCATTTAATTGAGAGCTAATGAACGAGTGGAATCATCTTTGCTCATTGCTAAATCTGCTATTTTTCTTTGACGTGTGTCATAAAATAATTATTTAATTTTTAATCAAATTTATCCATTTCTGTATTAATTTGATTTTATCCATTTCCATTATCCATTTCTCCAGAATAATATCGAACTCTTTCATATCTGGATTACTGATATGCTTAATTGTTTTTTAAGAATGGAAATAATGGTGCTCTTAGTCTTGCAAAATAGTATCATTAAGAATATTGCATCCCAAAACATTAAATAAGAATGTTTAACATAATAAGTAAAACATTATAACAAATCGAATTGTTTTACAAAACCCAAAATCGAAATTCGAAAAATCGAATTTTTTTGTGTGTGGATGTAATTATTTTCTAACAATTTAACATCTAAGTGAAATTATTTTATAGGATTTCCTTGTTTTTTATTAAAAAATAAATTCGTCTAAAATGACCAATGCCCATTTTCTAATTTTAGAAAATTGCTTTAGTAAATTCAATTAATTTATGCTAAAATTTCCTTTTCAGTTTTCGCAAATTCATGAATGTTAGTCTAAGTAAGATTCTTAGTGAGGTACAAATATTGCAAGAAAAAAACATAAGCTAACATTCTATTCAATGAAATGTTTGGACAGTCATTTTCTTGGAGAATTTGCATTGTGCTGGGTTTTGTAAATTAAAAGATGGTTTAGAGAAAATGGCAATTAATTTTATAACAGTGGTATTTGACAATCGAAATTCAAATAAGTGCATGACAGTTTGAAATGAATTCTAATTTATTTCAATTTTTAATCCAACATATAGTGAATAACTTAATTGACCCATTATTTTCTTTCAATAAATTTTGATATTGACTATTTCAATTTTCTTTCAATAAATTTTGATATTGACTATTTCAATTTTCTTTCAATAAATTTTGATATTGACTATTTCAATTTTCTTTCAATAAATTTTGATATTGACTATTTCAATTTTCTTTCAATAAATTTTGATATTGATTATTTCAATTTTCTTTCCATAATTTTTTATATTGACTATTTCAATTTTCTTTCAATAAATTTTTATATTGACTATTTCAATTTTCTTTCAGCCTTCGGCACAATTCTGAATCTGGTTGGCTTCAGCAACGAATGATCGATGAATTCTCTGGCTACACGGAATGTATATCCGAAGGAAATGTTGGAGTTCAAAGCCTGCAGTTTGAGAATACTTTGGGAACATTTGTTATTTTGGCAATGGGATGCTCTGTTTCCATTGTTGCGCTTTTCGCAGAAAGATTGTACAGTTATTCGAAAAAACAAACTCATTCTTTGAAAGAAGAGAAAAACATTCAACCAGGAATACAAGTATTGAAGATAGAATGCATCAAAGAATTTAAGTGATCCAGCATTTTTTCCTTTCAATATAAGATGAATCTGCAAAAAAATCATTGTAAATAAATCCTTAATAAAGAGATATATATGCATGTGAACTTGGATGTTATGTGATTATATATATAGGGTGTCCCAAAAGTAAGTGGAGTAAGTTTTTATTTTCCTGAATATTGTACCTAGACAGATACTTCTAGTTACAAATTATCATTAAATAAGGTGGGCAATGTATGAAAACTCTTTAGCTGCTACAGAAGAAACTAATAAAAACTTCTTAAACTAAATTTTCATACGGTCCACATAATAAAATGTATCATTTAGTAAAATGTTTTTTTTAACACTTATCTATTCCTATACGTTCACACTTCCGCCTAATAAATTTGAAGAAGTATGCTTACTGCTTCGAAGGACTAATTCTAAATTTCGATAAAAACATTTATTTCAAAAAAGCAAATTTGTTCATCAAAGAAAAACTGTCATATGTAAACATTTGTCAAATATTATATCATTCGGTCATCATTAAATCAAAGGAATATGCCAATTATGAATACTATTATTCATTTTGATTGGTCAACAGTTGTAATTTCTTATAGAGAATGGAAGAGAAACTGAACAGTTAAGGCACCTCAGAGAAATAGAGGAATGCGGAGTAAGAAAATAAAAGATTTTGCTCGCACTTATACTTTCTAAAAGAATGACATTTCCAGTAACAAAAGACATCTGAATATGCTGACTACTTAAGTTGCGTGTAATCGCAATGTCAGCCTAATTGTAGAAGAATACAAATGTAGCTTTCCGAATTCCAGGAATCCTTCTAGAAAATGAGATTACAGAAAGGTCTAGCAATTGCAAATCACAGGATTCTTAGTTTCCTGGAGAAGAAGAGGGAAGATAAGGTGTTATGATGCAGAAATTGATAATTTGATTCATCGTTCACTTTCATGCTAGTGTTCTAAAACTGACAGTGTAGATATTATTTCAAAGTAATTACTGGCATCCATACAATATTCGTAGAGTCAATGGACTGTTACAGCAGTTACATGCCTAACCAAATGATCTAGAATTTTACATAAAAGTAAATCTTTTTTTTTTTTTTTTTTTTTTTTTTTTTTTTGAAAAATGCAATTTTAAATAGACGAATATAGCTTTAACTCAGATAGAAAGATTAATTCTCAAAACTATTATTTTAGGAATAGTAGTAATTCAACCTTCGGGCAAGCTGTTCTGATCAGTGGCAATTTTCTAAATACGTGGTATGGCATTTTTAGAAATTCTTGGTTTGGTTCCATTTTATACAATGGCATGAGTGATTGAAGTTCTTTTTATCATTACGTCTGAACTAGGGATTGCAATACCGGACCAAAATTTCAATACCGGTATTCGGTATTTTTTAAATCTTAATACCGGGATACCGGTTTTAATACCGGTATTAGAAATTTTAGAAAAAGAAAGAAAACACAGGTGTTTCTTTGTTTTATTTGCCAGTTTTGTTAGAAAGTGTAAATATCTCAAAAAATAATTTGTAACTTATAAATTATAACAGTATATAATCACAAAAAGTAAAGAAACATCTTATTTATTTAAATCACAAAAAAAAAGTGTAAATATCACTATTTAATCAGTGGTACTATTACAAATTTTTGAAATGTGATCTTAAAAAAACCTAATGCCTCAATTGTACTGTCATTAAGCCTGAAAATTAATTTTGTGTAAAAATGACCAGCTGTCGAAAACGCTCTTTCGGCATCAACGCTAGTTGGTGGTACTGTTAGCAATGCGCGATATACTTTTTCCAAGTATTTACCTCTAAATCCCTCATCTTCACATAAATCGATTTCTCGTCGGATGGTTTTGAATATAGCCGATTTCTGTATTGTATTTTGGTTCGTTGAAATTTTTTTATTTATCGCTATTTCTAATTTTTGTTCAAGAGACAATTCCTTTTCACTATCGACAGTAGTGACATCATAATCTTCGATAATTGAACCGAATTCTTCTGAATGTGGATAGGTTTGTGGGTAAAAAGTTTTAAGAAAATTTACTCTAAACTTTATCAGATTTGAATTGGTTATTTTCTTTTCTTCTTTTTCATTTTTAAAATCACTATAATTATGTAAATACCATAATACATTTTCTATTTCGGTATGCCTATCTTCTGTGTGATTTTTCAATGTAATATATAATTCTTCAGATAGTGATGTGTACTGTTTTTTCAGTGACTGCAATATGAAATTTATTGTTAATTAGAATCTCTCCGACATTAGAATCTAATATTAATTCCGACTCTATAAATTAGAATCTCTCCGACATAATGCCTCAATAGTCAGTTTTATTGGAAGTAGAGCTGATATAGTTCTGGATATTAAGTCGAATTCACTATTTGAACAATTAATTTACAGATTTAAGTCGATTATTTCTTTTTGGATTGGATTTCTCAGTTTCAAAAATCGTTCCATCATTAGGAGTAAACTGTTCCAACGTGTTTTAGAATCTAATATTAACATATATTCTGTTTTATTTTCAGTTAGTATATATTTTAGTAATATATCCTTTTTATAGGGGAACGTTTAAATATCTTAACTATTTTGCGAACTTTATAAATTATAGGAAGCAATTCTTGATAGGTTAATATTTCATCCTCATTAGTAATATCTTCTTCAACAATTACATTGTCATTATCTTCATTGTCAATATCACTCTCACACTTACTCTTTTCAAAGTTTGAATCCGAAATTTCTGTATCCACAGTATTTCGATTCTTCTGTTCTTCATTTTTTTTTTGGTATAATACATCTGTTACTCCTAATTGAATTCCATGTGCATAGCACAACTGCTGATTTGCACCAATCAACTTTCCAACTTTTTTCATAAATGTTGCCCCATCTGTCGTTATGGATACAATATTTTCTTTCAGGATAATCCATGTTTCTCTAATTTAGATTTAAGCAATTAATTAAGCCATTAATTATCTAATAGTTTTTCCCCCGTTAGGAAGACATAAAAACAAAAACGTATACTATTTTAGTATGTTCGCGATACCTGAACATATAATGGAGACAATTTTAAAAATGTCTAGTAAATACCGAAAAACCGGTATTTAAACTTTTGAATACCGGTATTACAAAATTGTAGAAATGGCTCAAAATACCGGTATTCGGTATCCCGGTATACCGGTATTGCAATCCCTAGTCTGAACTAATGGATGAATGAACTTTGTCGGCACACGCTCGCGATTTTTGCTGATAAAATCAAAACACCTGTCTTTAGTGATGAAATCTATCGCATATATGCAAGTATTGTTACAAGGAACCAACTTTGTATATTTGTTGAAGGTGTTTATTTTGAAAAAGTTTTTAATCTCTTCAATTAATTTATTATTTGATCATTTTTCAAAATATAAATGAAAGTTATTAAATATATTTCTATTTTCTGATTCTGGTCGTTTAACAATGTATACAAATTTGTTTATTATCTCTGAAAATTACAACGAAAAACCTCTCTCAAACACAAGTTTAAGGTATGGATAAATGGTCAATAAATTTGCCTTTTCAATCTCAGCAAGTTTTACGGATAGAAGTTTGAAACTTTGTATCTTTATTGATAAGTGTAAGAAAAACATTTGACACTTTTACGCTCATTGATACTTGATATATGAAAACTTAATTTTTGTCATCTTTACTGCTCCCTCTGTAGAAATCAAAGTATTTTCCTACATTTGGATATCTTGATAAAACTTTGCAACTGGGAATATATTTCTAATTGCAATATTTAAGAAAATAAAAACATATTACATTTTTTGGAGATACCGAGTATATGCATATATTATGAGTGTGCGTTGAAAGTTCACTCTTTCAAATACAGTACACCCAAATGAAAACTTATATTTAAGGGAGAAAAGTGCCCTGTACAAATTATACCAAAGAGTAAATTACTTGAATAAGATTGGGAGTGCAAAACAAGTTGACAAGCTTGAAAGATTTAAAAATAAACCCTCGTCAGGCCATAAATAATTTCACTCTTTTCGGTACAGAACATCTAGTTAAGAATGAATTTTAGAAATACAGTATGCTAGATACATTCCTGAAAAAAAAATGTTTCAGGAGTAGTTTGTCAAATAAATATCATCGATAAGTCAATATAATATCAATTTACTAATTGCCATAAAGATAAAAGTGTTACAAAAAATTTAAGATTTCAAAACACTGCTCTACTGCACCACATTTAATCTGCTATATGTTATAACTGTTGCGATAGAAAAATGGGGAAAATAATAATTTTGACATTGTAGTAGAAAAATATTTCAATATGTTGAGACATTAATAAATAATTACATTTTCGTGAAATGCTATTGGAATTATATTTTAAAGGAAAGCTAAAAAAAAAGGTAGGGAACAAACATTAAGAACTTTACAATAAAGTTTTTTTCCCAAAAGCGAACAAGTTCTTTTTTCAGAGAAAAATGAATTTGTAATTTCTGGTTTAAATAAGAAGTTACATAAATTACATGATAAATAAAATTGATAAAATAATAATACAATCATTAAACTATTGATAAAAATCGACATCGGGAATTGAATTTCGACTGCTTGTGCTACCCTAAATTGGAACAAAATTTATTGCAAATACGCGCATTCAACATCCTGTTCATTTATTTGTGTATGAACACAATCCTTCAAAATTACAACAAATTAGGTGAATGAAATTTGGTGTATTTTGGTCTTTAGACCAAAACAGTACATATGTATAACCTTTTAATCGTATCTAAGAACAAAAATGGATACTTCTCTTATATAAATATTAGTTTTTCAGTATATTCGGAAATAACAAGAAATAGTATTTTCTCTAGACACCAATTTTATTTCACATTTTTTTTTCAGAATTACATTTAAAAGAAGTACACTTAAAAAGGAAATTTTATTGAATGAGTTGCTCATTAATAAAAATGTAACAAATGATTTCGTTTATTTCAATGTGTGTTGCCACTACCGAGAGAAAGTAATGCGATTATTTATTTGTTTGCAAATTATCGTGAGAAATATTTACAAGATATCATATCAGTATGTTTCATTATGAATATTTAGATAATCAAACTATTAAAACAAACTAATCATCGAATAGATTATATATAAAAACTTTCATCGGATAAAAAGATTATTTTTAACAGAAGCATAGAAACTACTTTTACTTTAAAAAAAAATGGCAAGTCATTCAGTTTAAAAGTTGGACTTTTATTAATGTCATTCGATATTGCTTTGTTGCATGGAAACATCAATGCAATAATTTTTATGACATACTGTAAGTGCCATTTATTGGTTAAAATTGAGAGCAGAGCATTCTCGATTTCTTTTGCACCCAAAACAAACTGATAATCATTGAATTTTGAAAAAAAAATTATTTTAATCATGTTGACATTTACTTCTCTGAAATGAGATGAGCACTGATTAATATTTAAATCTCAAAATTAAATCTTTATATTATTGTTGCAGTGAAACCTCGAAATCAGTCAAAACCCGAATTAGCAAGGTAAAACGCGTTTTAACAAACAGCGCTAGGGAGAACCCGAATTAACTAGGGAACATGCGTTCTAACTGACAGCACTAGGGAGAACTGTTTTTTCTTGTTAATATAATAATCAGTTATTCATTTCTGAGTAAATAATAGGTTTAGAAACCAAACCCTTCCTTTTTATTTTATTTATTTTGTTGTTGTTGATATGTTTCACACATTGATAAAAAAAATGCATCACATCAGTAGTTTTGTTAGCATATTATCTTGAAGTTCTAATTTTGAGTTTGTCTCTACGACCATGTCCTATGGCCACATGAGCACTTTCGATAACAGCAAACCTTTTTTCAACTGGTAAATAATAATTTAGGGAATCATTTGAAGAAACCAAATTTTTTTACTCCACTGATTTCAAGAATGTCAAATCTTTTTAATCTACAGTACTGAATTGAAGTCCTGCTAACGGCAGATTTTGCTTCTTCAACCTCAGATGAAAGAGTGTTGATTCATCACGTGTTAAAACATTAAAGTTATTCTGTTTTTGTTGTTGTTCTTTTCGTAATATTTGTAATTCTTCAAGAGATTTATTTTTCCAATCTTTAGCGCAAAGAGATTAACAATTCCTTTACTCATCGTAAATAAATCAAACAGCTCAAGCATGTCCAAACTAAAAAAAGACTAGGCGACTGCACTTGCTTTGCCCATTTCACAAACAACAAATCTAGATTCATACGGTTTTAACTGGACAAAACCGGAAATTACTAAAGAAAACGGGTTCTGCTTAATGCTGTCAGTTATAACGCGTTTTATCTAGTTAATTCGAGTATTAATTGTAACATTACTCGAAAAACAGTATTTCCTACTTAATAAAATCACAGAAATTGAGGGATATCTATTTCTCTTCATAATCCCTGCAACAGATTAAAATGCGTAATATGTAGCCATATATGAAAAAGGTACAGCATTTTTTAAGATATGACATTAAACAACCAGAATAGTTATTAAAATAATATGATTTAATTACCTTTCCAGAGTAATGCGACATTGCATATTTCCTTTTTCTAACATCATAAACGGTCCATGATATTACCCTTAAATTACGAGCTACGCAATGGACGGAACCGCTGCGTTGCCTGAGATGTCCCCATAAATTGTTAGTTACCACTCTGATTCGGAGGCTGATGTGCACAGCAGGCTGGCCGTAGTGTCATAAAACGAGATTTTTTATTAAAGCCATAATCACTTTATTCCCGGAAGAAGGCAGCTTTATTATCCGCAGAAGCTACTGTCATTCGCTGCATATTGCTATAAAGAGAAGCGAAAATTAATGTTTAAGCATTGCTGCCATGCTTATATTGAAATCAAAATATTTAAAAATGGAAATTTAATATTAAATATTGTCTCAGGGAAACAAATACCAAAGAAAATAAATTGTAATACTAATAATGTATTTTCCATTCGGATGATCATATGTTTCAATTATTTGTGATGCTAGACGTTGCTTACTTTTTTAAAAAATAAACCTTGAAAGTAGTATAAACGGTATAGCTTTGAATCAAAAATATAATGTTTATTAGTGTTATTTTACTGAAGGATATTGCTTACATAATGCTCCAATTAAAAGAATAAAAGTGATATTTATTTCATTTTGCTACACATTGAATTTCTTATATAGTTAAGTATTTACCTTTTCAGAAATTTTACTTTTCAGAACTTCCATTTTCAATGGTCTTTTGCTAAACATCTTGCTGTGTCTTATTCCCTTCCTCACACTTCACCAAATCAGAAGGTCATGAATTACGGGTCTGTGATTTCTATAATATGATATTTTTGGTTGAACAGTATGAAATATTTTTACTAAGTTTTGTCAGAATTGCATAATGCGTCTTGAACACTCATCTTCATATGCATTAACTTCTTAAAGAAGTTAGAGTCGGTTTAATCAAATTCAGTTTAGTTTGATGAGTTGAAGCATGCGAATTAAATTTCGCACCAATCGGTTTATTTATCCTCTAAACTTCATCCGGAGAAATAGGGTTCAGATTGTTGGATAATTCAATTTTATTTTGTTGAGTTGTAACAAAGTAAGTTTTGTTGTTTGTAACAAAGTTACATTTATTTTTCCCAGCCATTTCCAAGAATGCTGAAACATACATATTATGTGTATTTCCTTATATGTATTTAATAAATGTCATAGAATGTATTGTAGTGCAAAAATCCAAATTCAGTGGGTGGGTTATACGGTGAAATGTCCAACAGAATGAATAAAGAATAAAAATTCTTTATTCTGCGCGAATGCTAAACAACATCACGAATGCACAAAAGTAAAATACAATCGAAATTTATACAAAAACAGTACTTCAGTAAATAGCAATACACAAGCAGCAAATTCTTATTAAATAATTGCAACAGTACGAGGCGCTCAGAAAAAACGCCAAAGAGCTTGTTCGACTATTCATCTGAGCTTAACACAATTACTTTCTGCTACTTGACTCCATTACTACTTAAATCAATTAATTTGACAACTGATTGATTTCAGCTTTGCCTCTTGATTTTTTTATAGTTTCCATGACAGGGCAAAGGTGTATTTAGAGCAAATGCTGTAAATCGAGTCTTAATGAAGTTATCGCCGTGATTCTTGAATAATCTTTGTCCTTCATTTTTATCGCCCAAGTCATCACTGACCTCGCATCTATTTAGCAGCCATTACTATAACTGTAAAACTATATTGTCAGAAAGATTAAATGTTCTTGGGTGCAATATTACAAAATTGTGATAATATGCATTAGAAACGTATTACTTACATATACTCGATATGTAGATATTTACTAAAGTTTGAAAAATGTTTAGGTTAAAAGAATGGTTGATCAGGTATACAGGACAGCTGATTTTTACAAGAGATCATGAGGTCTTAAAAGGAAAGTGCGAAACCTACAAGCAGTGGCTGCTCGTCCTTTAAAACTGCAGAGCAGCATTGCCATTTTCGAAAAATCTATTTTCAATTTTCGTCGAATTTGCGTACTTTTCTACTCTGATAATCATTGAAAATGTAAAAAAAGCAATAAAAACGTAACAATGAGATAAATTAACACAAATCGTTCACAGCTTAGATGCTTATCTGAAGACCAAAAGCAATCTTTTCTATCTTTGACTTTGGAGGTACATGAAATGCAATAACACCACACCCGGTTAAGAACGTGGTCGATGGATCCTTTTAATTTCACTCACAGAACTTGCCGTTGTTCTTTTTGTTGTTGTTCAACATTACAAGTCCACTGAGAAACGTGTGTGGAGAGAGATGCTTTGAAACTTTTCTTTGGGGAATTATTACTCCAAAATTCACATAATTTTTTTATTGACAAAACTCCAACAAATTTATATTCATATACTGGTTATTTAATAGGTTTAAAATACAGCAAGTATATATCTGAGTTTGGAAAACAAAACGTTTTAAATAACTTATGAGTAAAAAGTATAATATCTAACAAGTTTATTTATTATTATTATTTAGCTGTTTTGTTAATTTTTGAGCTGACTATTTTGTAACAGAAACTAAAACAGGCACCTCTATTTAAAATATTAAAATTGGTGTAATACATCAAATATATGAAAACTTGGTATTGTATTGCAAATATGTATTCTTCCAAAATTGTTAACTAAATAATAATTTGTTTACTAAAATAATATTTTTGGAAAAAAATTATGACGTAGAGTATTTTGTGAAAAATAAATGAACTATTTCAGAGCGCTTAAATTGTAATTTGATTTTAAAATAAATTATTTGGGCAAAAACAAATACTAGCTCACCACAGAAAAAAATTATGAAATTTATCTTAATATTAATTGCAAAAAAAGTGTTCACGCGTTTAAACGAGAAGCTATTTAGCTCTGATTAATGCATTATTTTTGTAATAAAAAGTATAAAAAATAAAAAACAATGGAAGAATCACAAGAAATATAAACAGAAATAACAACGGCATCCACATTCAACCTCACCAGCAACGTGAAAGCAATTTTAGAAGGCGTGCTTTCGTTAGTTTCACAATTCACGTGGATCGAATTGCCATTCGAATTTTTGTCTTGTCTAGGACCGTGGAGTAAAATAATATTTAGGAATTTATGTTATGGATAGAATAATATCGAAGTATTGAAAGGTTAAAACTAACCTGAAAGAATGATGTGTGAGGAATTAAATATTTTTATTCATGGGGAGACTGGATAATATTTGCATTATACAAGAAAAAATAATCAAAAGTTGACCTAGTCATTTTCTTCTATATTCTGACAAAGAATTACGATGCTGCATTTTACTTAAAATAAAATCATATAAAACGATTTTTAATACTTATGTTTCGAGAACAAGAAATATCGCACAATGAGAGAAACAGACAATTTTGTTTATTATATACCTTTATTTATTGACTTTATTTTGTCATGTGTTTATAGTTGGAATTTTGCAATCAATTTTTATTTCGCTTCCAGATGTGAAAGAATTTCCAAATCTTGTGCATTTAATGTGTTCCCAGTGACAATACAATATTTTAATAATCACAGAATCGGATTTTCAACTAATAAATTAATTTCAAGACAGCTTACTATTTAAACAGATGCGTTGCAAATTAAAATATGAAAAGTAAGAAAATATTGGAAGGTAATCTTGAGTTTAAAATACTTAATAAAAATTACTGCTGAAAATGTTTTTTAAAAAATGTTTTTAATAAATCCATTTCAATCCACTAAAAAATTGGTGACCCCCCCCCCTTTCTCTCTGAATCAGTATTAGAGGGACGAATAATTGCTTCTTTAACAAAACTTACTAACAATGTGGTAAAAAAAATGGTATTTATGCAATACAATAATGAATTCAAATTGTCAATAAGTTGATTAAATTCTGTAAAAATTAGCTTCTCTGGGTGAGTGAAATTTTAAAGGTTTATTTTGCAAAGTATTCTATCAAAATGCATTCAAAGGAACAAATTCTGCGGGTATAGATAAATCACCATGCCTAGAGATAACATCGAAAGAAAAGAAGATTAAGCTATGTAAAAAACTTCAAAATAAGCCTTTTGTTACAAATGATAGGGAAAAAGCCATCGTAAATTTCAAACATATTTTTCAGACTCTTAATTTAATTTAAAAGCGTTCAGTATTATGTAAATTAGAGTTGTGTTTGGAAAATAGAAACCGCAAGGAAATTTCTGGCTGTAGAAGAGCTATCGTGACTCTATAGTATCGTATTCCATCCGAAAATGTGTTCAACTAATTATATCTTAATGACGTGACAAGTTTGTTATCTTAATTTACGGTTAAGTGGAACAGTGAATAATAACCAGAAAACGACAATTCTGCCCCAAAGGCATTCCCTCCGGGGGCATTCGAACAAATTAAATGATCAGAAATTCAAGAACTATGATTGAATTTTAAGGGCCATCACCGATCATGGCACAACCCTTCTCATAGGAAGCATGTCCCATCATCACTGGGAGTTGACAATCCCACGCTTTTTCTCAATCCACCAAGGTGGCGAGAACCAACGACCATGCCGAAAGCTTCTCATCTCTATTTTGGCAGTGTCCCCATCAGAGGGATCAGTGAATAATAATTTTTTCCCAGCAGCATCAATGCATGTTTCTAACGTAAGAATCAAGTATGAATTGAGACAGTAGAGGCAAAAACAGAAGTTTTAAGGATTGTTTTATTGTTTCTTATGAAATTCCAACATAGCAATTATACAATGAATTGATTTTAATCTAATCTAATCCTCAAATTTTTCATGCATTTATATTATAAAATGCGCTTGTGGTTATTATTTTTTTCAATGTAAAAAACAGAATACAAATTTTGAACTACTTCTCTTTGATTATTTTTTTTAATCTAAAAATCGATTCAAATGTTATCTTTCATTGGTACCGATCCGTTTAGTTATGTTTTTCATTATATTCAACTGCTAAAGGAATACATAGTCAGAAAATCAATCAGTTGGGAGATGGTAACCGAAATTCAATGTAGTTATGCTTTTCTGATGGTACAACTGATTGTCGAATTCCTTCTACTGTATCCAGTTGTAGTTTTGAATTATCTTACTCACTTACAGGGGGACGGATATTCAAATCGAAGAATTCTCTGTTGCCTGATTTCGTTCACATTTTGATATAAAACTTTTTGGTATAACTAAGATGTGCTAAAATTCATCTCTTCAACCAACCAATTACACTTCTTTTATTAAACTTACCAATCGTGATTGTTCAATTTTTAATTTATTGTGTTCATTGGTAGATAGACAATTAAAAAAATCTTTTTCGCACCCCATGAAATGTTTAACATTAAGATTCGAAGTCCAATTATTTTAAGATGATAATATTTTTTCTTCATTTACTTCTGATACAGTTTATCTATCGTAAGTATGAAGTGAAGAAAATCGTTTTTGAGTTATCGTATTCACAGACAGACAGACAAACATATTGCCAAAAATGTGTGTATTGACGAATACAGTACGTCCTCTATACTTCATGTATGAGAGTAAAAATGATAACTTAATAGCATGAAAATATTTCTTATAGTCAGGAAAGCACACTTTATCCGACTATAAAAAATATTTTTTACTCCATCAAATCATTATTATTACTCTCATATGCCAAGAATAGTGGACATATTGTAATTGTAAATACACACATTTTTGGTAATGTGTTTGTTTATCTGTTTGTAAGTATGAAATGAATATATATGTCTGTGAATATACGGTAACTCAAAAACGATTTTTGAAATTTTATATATGGAATTAAATTAAATTTATAACTCTCTCTCAAATTTTGAACGAAATCCAATCACAAGACATCTGTTTATTTAGGTATTCAAGTACAAGTGAGCTTTGATAATTACAAAACAGAAAGAGCTAAGTAGATAAAATTTGGTACATAAGATTATCATTAAAATATAAACATTTATCGATTTTTGAACCAAATTCTTCAAACGATTAACCGTCTGTCAATGCACTTTCACATGCATGTAAATGCAATGATTTATTTCAATGAAATTCGATTTATAATCTTATGACTGCAACCGTAGTTTTTTTTTGTCAAGTTTTGTTGTTAGTTGGCCAATAGAAAAGAAGCTCAATATATATTTTTTTCATTATAGATTCAGGAAAATGGCTTCATGAAAAAGATCTATATTTTGTAACTATCGTTCACCAGTGCTATGGAAGGTATTTGCGGTCTTATCAGAGGTCCAGAATTTTATGCGGACTAATAACATTTTTTGAGAATATGCGGGAAAGTTTCCAGAAGACACTCCTTCTGGTTTACATCTTGATAATATTTTATTCATTTTTTCTACATCATTTCGAGTGAAACAATGATAAAATAAACATTACTTATTGTCAAAGTATAAGATTATTAAATTTATTTCATCCAATTTACAAATACCTCAATGATATATTTTACTTTAGTTCTTTTTAAGTCAAAATAAAATGAAAGCCTATTATTTCATTCCTTTTCATTCATTTTTGTTTTCGTTTTCTGTTATTCTTCGAAAGAAAAGAAATATTTCTGACTTACTTAATTAAACGAGAAATTTCTCAACCCAAACTCACATTAATAAAGGAGATAAATTCCCCTCATTTTTTTTTTCTCTTCGGAAATGTTCCTTTCAATGACAGAAGTATTGAACATTCTTTTGAAATCATAGAAGTCTATTAATTTTTCTATTCAGGAATTTTCCGTTAATCTTATTCAACAACAAAATGAGAAAAAAAAATGAATTGCTTCTTGTAAAGATGTTATTTGTTTGAATGGTTTAATAAAGAAAAATGTGCAATTAATCTGGCGAAAATAAAAACTTAGGAAATCAAATGCATAATTCCGAATTATTAATTGAGTATTTTATTTCTATTCGATGAGGTCGTACATGTGATTCCTGTCAAATGCAACGAGCCAATTACATTTTGAATTCCACTTTCATCTTCCAGAAAAAACTAGGAGACACACTATCTTCTCACATTTTATCTATTCTTAAACAATACTGCCTATTTTGTGTTGGACTTTGTAGTGAAATAAAAGAAAGCAATGGATATTTTTGATTTTTTTTCCCTAAAAAATATGGTTCAACGTGAAACACAAAGTTAACCAATAATTGCATCACTACCGCATCCAAATCTCATTTATCTTGTTTGTTGTATTTTTAAGTTATCCAAACTTACTAAAAAATTAATTATAAATATAACAATATTTTAAAATTCACCAATCTAACTTGAGATGTATTTTTATTTAACTAATTCACATACGTACGAAAAGACAGATTGGCACACGATCAATCAATGCTTTGATCTAAAAGTTTACTTGAACCAACAATTCAACAGAATAAGCACATACTGAATTGCATGAGTTCCAAATTTGACAAATCGAGTTTTCATAGGATTATAAAGTCGGGTGTCAAGTTTCGGATTAACAGTTTCTGGTACTTATAAATAGCTTTATGAGTTATATTGTTTTCAGGCACAAGGACGAAGCTATAGATTTCCTTTGAGAGTTCTCTCAAAATTTGATAGAAATGTAAAATTTTTATGTTATTCATCTACCAAGCATGATGCATTTTGGGAATATTGTGTTCAAAGAAATAATTGAAAGATTTTTTTTATGAACTGAAACATGACGATTTATTGATAAGACCATTTTGCCTTCAGAAATGCTTTTATTGGTCTCAGATCATTCTGAGACCGATGACAGCATTTTTTTGTATTACACCCGTCTGTTTACAAGCGCGCTAACTCAAAAATGGAACAAGGTAGAAAGATGGAATTTGTTATGCGCTTTTTACATTAAAATCGTTAATTTGAATGAAGTTTTGAATGAAATCGGCTAAAAAAAGTCTACTTATCTTAGCACTTAAATCTATGTGAAACTAATTAAATAAAAAAGCTAAATGGAAGAAATTTTGTACAAGCTTAATTATTAGACTTGTATATCTGTACGAAGTTTTAAAATTCCAGTTCTATTAGAAAACAAGAAATATCAGTCTCTCTACAAATAAATACTGAAACATGATTACTCGGATAAATTAATTGAATGTAACAGAAAAGATAAAGCCTTGTAACAACTGAAAAATCAAGATAATTAAATTGAAGGGAAATAACTTAAATTTAGAAAAATATGAATATTTTAAATTCACTGGTAACAATAAACTGACTATAACATTCCATACATAAAGCGAATAAAAAAATTTACATCGTTTTATGTCATAAAATTTAAATTCTGAGAAGAATTAGATATAATTAAAACATTAATTATCATTGTTGTAATGTGTTCGCTTTCGTGTCCCAGTGTTGCTTATCATACTTTAAATACAACTTTCGTATGATAATTAAAGTTTTTATGTTTAAACCAAAACGTCGCTTTAGGCGACCTGTTGGTTCGCCCTTTCTATGTCCCATAACAGCTAATTCTGTTAAAAACGTAAATATCCGATTTATCTTATAAATTTTAGAATATTAAGAATAAAAACAATTTGAACTTCAAGGTAACAATGCAATCTATTATTTTAAATTAGGCAAAAAAATATTTTTAAAAATTTCCAAAATTCATTAAAAATTCGGACGACTATTAAACTGTTATCATTAAAAAGACAATTTTTAAAGTTTTGAAACAATGCACAATTCATTTTTGTGCTGTAATATTTTTTGGAAGTTGTCGCGTTAAAATGTCAACATTCTGCTTGATTTTTAGTTAATTAAAATTCTAATAATTTTTTTTAATCTCTCCGATGCGCATATTTATATCCTGAAATGCATATATGTGCCAAATTTGGGAGTTGTATGTTAAACGATCTGATCTGTAGAACACTAACACACACGCACACACATACACATGTGCATACACACATTCATCTTTATTATTAGTACAGATAAAATTTTGGGGTGAATAGAGAATGCACATTGTATTATAATTTTACGTTATCAACTTAAATACTTACATTGAGCTATTATTTTATACTGTCATACTATATAATACTACCGTATATAGTTAATAATTACAATAAAAGAGTGGGATTGGGGTATTTGAATATAATTATAAGGAGTTAAGAAATAATTCAAGTCAAAAAAAGATTGGGAAATGCTTTTATAAAAGACTAAATCTACCCAAAGTTCTAAATTATTACATTTTGAAAACTCCTTTAAAATAATCTCTTAAGCAAGTCTGCAACTTAATATATTCATCATTTTCTTAACGCAACCATTGATCCAATGGAGACAAAGTACAGCCAATCGAAAAGATATTAGTCTCCTTAACTCTCCCATTCGATTCATAAACTCCAAGATGTCGCCACCACCGGTGCCTATTAGCATGGTATGAAAAAAGAATCTAGAGATACGCTAAACGCAACCACCCCTCTCATCAACAGATGGCGCTGATCACAATGAATCGAAGTGGCTTTGGTGGTAGTAGTAAGCATAGGATGGATCCATCCTAACGTCTGCAGATTCCACTCCAGTACAGGCCGCGTCCATTCTGAGAGCCGCGGAGATGGTTTACGATCTTCTCGTAAATTACGACGACCCCTTTTACGGGTAAGTGTGACTACACAATGCCTGGCATTGTTTTATTTTATTTAGTAATTTCTTCTTTAGTTGGTTTCTTTGTGAATCATAAATAATTCATTTCCTCTAACAATGAGATGTGGTCAGAGCGCTAAAAACTTTTTGATCTGCGTGCTCTCTTCGGGGATGTTCTTGTCGCTATGGAGACCGTCCATGCGGGGGAGTATAGTTCAGAATCAATAATTGTGACATTTAAAAGGGGTGGGAATTTTCTATTATTTGTTGAGTGGTTTCCATTTTTAGACTGACATTTGGACAGTTCACGCACTGATTGTTCTTAAGATAAAATGTTTAAGAATTGCTTATTTCTATCGAATTCTCATAAACTGTAATTAGATACAATTTTCTTGATCTACTTCAATCATATATAGAATTTTTTTAAAAAGGATGGTTATCATATTGTTTATTTTTTTATTGATAAGGGAATATTTTATGTAAATTTTTAAATTTCATATCTGATATTAAAATTAAAGCTGTCAGCAGAATTGTCCTTACAGGTATTGCCAACTGAATTTTTAATTTTAATGAAAATATTATTTACAAATAAAGCACTATAAAATCAAAGTTGTTGTCTAAATATTAGAAAAAAAATATAAATCCTAATATTCAAAGATGAAGGTCATTCAGTTTAAATTTTTAAAAACATACATATTCCCATTAGAAGTGCATATTTATACAATGGAATTAAAGGGATATAATATAACATTTGAGCTTTCATTAAAACTATACAGAAGAATATGAGACATTTTTAATACAATTTTAGTTTAATTGTTAAAAGCAAATAGATTTAGATAAATATGTTCAAATTTTTATAAAATTACATTTTTATTTTTACTTCATTTTTTTTTATTTGTAAAAAGGTCAATTTTTTAAAGATCTGAAACATAAAAAAATTAATTTGAATTGTATTCTTAGTTTCTTCTATGTCAAATATTTTTTTTCAATGTAAAGAATTTATGTAATATATTCACTTTAAACAGCTCATCAATTTTAACTAGATACCAGCCTGCGTTTTATGGTAGCCTAAAATTATAGAATCTTTAAAATTATACTAATATTAATATAATGATAGCATACTAATACAGATCTCTTAAACATATTTTAGTTTTTTTCTTGAAAATTTGTTTTTACCCTTTTGAATTAGTTTTCTTTACCTTTTAAAGAAGAAAAATTTTTAGTTAATTTTTTTATGTGAATATATTTAAAATTACACTTCTGAACAACAAGTGCCACCAGTTATCTCAACAACCTGTTGGAGAAATCCAACCTTTAAAAAACAAATCCTTTCGCTACAATTAAACGTCTTTTTAACCGATTTTTTAAATATTCAGATCTTTATAAAGTGTGACGTATATTTTAAATATAAAGGTTTCTATATTTATATAGTATCGATCTTCGCTTTACTTAAACTGAATGTGCTTGGAAACAAGTTATCTTCCCTTTCATAAAATGAGCATGCACTCAGACGTCAGAGAACTGGGGGATACCCATTGAGGAGGAGATACAGGGGGATAGTGAGAGGGTTTACTCAATGGTTTTGAAACTGGATCTGGATGACGAAGTATCTATGTTACCGTTCAATTCATAAAATATATAGTCAAGTAGATAAAAGGGATTCATTTTCTGATCTATCTTGCTGTATTTCAGAGGTACATATTTTCATCCTCTCCCGACTTATTAATTCTGAACTCCCTTCAATTTTATAAGTGTTCGATAAGTTAAAAAAAAACAACAGCAAAGTGGTTTGAATATTTTCAAATTTTTTTATCAATATTTTCGGATAAATGATAATAATGAATATTTTTATTAAAAAATATTTAATCTATAAAATTAAACCTCTCTTATTCGATATTTTATAAAATTTAAAAAGAAAAAAAATCGCTCGAAAAAAACCAGTCTATTTTTAATGTTTTGTAAAATATAATGTACAGATATCATTACATCTAATAAAAATTATTTCATCATTAGAATGAAGGAATCACCATTAGAAATTATTTCACCTTAGACTGACAGTTTTTCTGAATCATTAGATATTAATAATTAAAAATAGATTACACAGATAAATTTAGTTTTACCGATATTTTTTTTAAAATGTACATGTCATAGGAAATTATATTTTCATATTTGAAATGTAAATATACCTTTCAATTTAAAAATTTTGAATACATATTCGTCACATTTCAATTTTAAAATTTTAAATAAAGGACTTAAAAATAAAATAAAATAAAAAAAAATTTTTAATTTCGAATTTTACATTTTAAGAAAAGAACTTTAATTGATGATTAAAAAATAAGAATAACTTAAAATTAATTAATTAATATTTATTAATTATTAAAAATATTAATTACATTATTATAATATAATTAATATTTTTAAATATGATCATGAATAATCATTTAAAATCTAAATACTTCACTGTTATTGAACTATCCAAAGTTTCTGACTAAAAAAGTATTAGTAGTTTACGCACATTTTTTTTTTCAAGAAATGAAATTAAAAGGATAATTAGAAAGCAAAAAAAAGATAAAAAACGTTGTATGAATAAAGAGCAAAATAGATTTTTTTCCATTTTAACATAATTTAAATCCATATAAAAATATATGGATAAAGAAATATTTTTTACGTTTTATTTAAAGATTGTAAATTGAATCATTAAAACTAAGTTTTAAGACTTCTTTTGAAATAAATTTTAATATTTTATTTTAAATATATTATTAAATGTATAATATTGAGATACATGATAATAGTGTTTTATTCAGTCTAATATTTCTCAATTTCTTCAGTGAATATTTATTTTATTTACATCTTTTGATACAAATATCAAAGAATGTAAATGATAAATGTATCTATATGAATTAGTTATTTAGATATTTTTATTAGTACTACTTACAATCCATGATTGTTAAAAATTTAAATTGAATATTTTATGTAATTTGGCTTTATAGTTTCTTCATAAAAATATTTTTAAACTTCAAATTTTAATAGATATATAACGCATTCTTTACTAGAAGATTTTAATTATGCTATCCATTTCCATAATTTTCTATCTATATCTTTATAGATCACACATTATATCATAGGAAAAAACAGCAGTGTTCTCCAAAAATTTTCACCATGCCTTGATTCTAAAGTTAAACCTTAACTGCAAGTACAGTAAAATTTCGAAAAAATTAATAGATGTTTCGTATTGCAATTTACTGAACATGGAAGTATAAATCGAATTTTAATACTTTGTTTTTAATAATAGGAAAAAAAAGTGAAGACGAAATATTAATCGCAACAATAGAAACAATTTTTCTCTTTAAAAATGAAATATATTGTTTTAAAATAAGCATAAAGTATTTTTTTTTAAAAAATTGAGCAAAAAGAGAAAAATTTATTAAAAATATTAGTGTCATTGAAAAGATCATCTTTTAAATTTTAAGATGACGTAAGAATCATTTTTGTGTTGAAATAATCGCCAACTTGATTGCAAAAAGAACCGCAAAATCTTTAATAAGTTCAAATTCTAATTAAAATTTCAGAAAATTTGCTCCAAATTGGACCTTTCTACTCTCCAAAGTGTGCCAAGTGTGGTAGATCAACGTCAAAGAGTCAACAAACAAACATGTAAACGTTTCGTTTATGTTTATTACTAATAAAGATATAATACACGAAGAAAATTAATAATCGTAAACAATCAAAATTGCCTTGAATCTCGCGTCTCATTTCAGCGCAACTCCTATACGTGAAAGCTCTTTAAAACTTGTTTAAAGTTAGTATTCAGTTAAGAATAATGATATTAAAATTTATCTACTGTAATATGCAAAAATAATAATTCATTCTGAAGAAAAATGAAAAATACCGGATAGTTTACGAACCACTCATCAAAATATCATGAAAACTCTGCATAGATGTAATGAAGCGAGTTGCTAACAGGTGCAAGGACCTAAAATAACTTCAGAAGATGCTTTTAATTTTTACTAATGTATAGTATTCGTATCTGCGTAGTGCTATAGTTACCGATATATACATATAATATTTTTTTTTTGTTTTTGAAAACTTCCTCTTTATAGATTTAAAAAAAAATAATAATTTTAAATTTTTTATGGTTAATAATCTTTAGGTAAAAAGTAGTTTGTGCTATAAAAAGGATTTTAGATTGTTATTTTCAAAATAAAATAAATACTGAATCAATATATTACATCCCTAATTTGAATAGTTTATTACAGCCATTAAATAATAATTTGTGAAAGTCATATTGCAGTAACTTGCACTGAAAACGAAAATATAATATAAATATAATATAATATAATATAGCAAATTACTTAAAACATTTTAATTTTTGTTAGATCTTAACATTTATATTTTATAATCTTATGGTAATAATAGCTATAGCAATACCTAACAATTCTTATAGTTTAGCTTTTATTATCAGTATAAAAAGTTTCAAAGACGAAAAAAAAAAAAAGTATTTTAAAGTCAAGCTATCAAATTCACGTGTGTTGCCGGAAGTGAAAACTGCTTTTGTTTAGTTTAGTTTAGTTATATTAACGTCCCGTTTTAAAACAACACTAGGGCTATTTTGGAACGGACCTCGTAATTTTGAACCTCGGTCAAATGACGAGGACGACGCATCAGCTGGCACCCCCTCTCCACACCACACTAGCGGGAGGACGTTTGGCCCAATTTAGGTGTCGTTCGCGTCATCTGACCGCGGTTCAAAATGACGAGGTCCGTCCCAAAATAGCCCTAGTGTTACTTTAAAGCGGGACGTTAATATAACTAAATTAAACATTGATATTACATAATATTGTTCGGTAAGACACATTATTGCAAATATAGTGTAACACCATGCAATATTGAATAACAATATTTCTGCGTTATTGTGGCATTAACAGATGGGGAAATAAAATTATTTGTATGGAAAAAGTGCTGAAGTTTTGAAAATAACTAGGAAATCAAATCATACTTGTACTGCAAAGTAATTTAGTATAGTTTTTTTTAACATACAGAACCATACAGAGAAAATAAATGCAAAACAATAGAATATAATTTACTTTAATTCAAATTGAATTCATTTTTCTATTTTTACTGGGAGATAAACTGAATATCAAGGTTTCATTTTTTCAAATTCTTCAAATGAAGTGGTCAGATTTTGTGAACTCCTACTCAGAATATTATAAACGGAGAATATCTCATTATTTCTTTAAAAGTAAGCAAAGTGAATGTAAAGGGAAATTTGGATAGAATATCCAATGAACGTTTTACTTAAAAGTGACCGACGAAACAATGTGGCTCATTCTATTCAGAATCAGGATAAATTCGAGACATTTTACAGTAAAGTTGTACAAAGTAAGAACAATTTTGAAGACGGGACGATAAATCAAACCCGGTTATGTCTTAATAATCCATAAAGCTTGATGGCTTTCATTCTTACTAAATCCTAGTACGTAAAAGAGGATAAAACTGCTTAAAAATCCGATCATTGCTTAAATACCAGTAAGTATCTGAACTGAAGTTAATAGGCTGCCGTATCAGGTATAATCGCCGTCACTAGCATTAAATTTAGAAATGACTTATGGATTTTCGTAGTAATAGTTAATAAACTAATTTCAAGTAAACACGTTAATATTTATATTAAACTGAAGCTTATGAATGATGTATGTGCACTCTTAATTGACTATTTTGTTTTCGTTTTACTGTTGTAGAAGTTGTTAAAGTGTGAAAATGTTAAGTTTGGATCTCGCTCTTAGTATGTTTCTCAATCGATGGTATTGGATGAGATGAGACGAGATGATGCTTTTAAAGTCAGAATAAGCAATATTTTGGTTATTACAAAAGATTTTCCAGACATTTAAATATTTATCAAAGAAAAAGGCTATTGATTGATTCCCATGCCAATATACTACCCAAGAAGTACTGTAATAATTGTCACCTATACCATAACGCTTATAGCCAGAATTGCCATAAGTGAAATAGAATTTTTTAAAGAATAAAAAGTTGTTGAATTTTTGTAAACTCCTTTTTTCACTCTGTATAATCAAGTGACAACTCAGTTTTAGGAATGATTCTATTCATTTCAACTAAAAATTAAAAAGTTAATTATTCAAAATTTCTTATCTTATGTGCTGTAAAATGTAGACGGACAGAAAATAGATTTAAGAAAGGTAGGACCTATTTAACAAAATTCCAATAAATAAATAAATAAAATAAAATAATAAATAAAATCAGAAATTGAGAAATTGTTATTTATTGAAAAAATAATCGGAAAAATTCGCAGAAGGAAATAAAAATTTTTTTTTGCTGCAATGAATAAGTATCTATGTTTTACCTTAAAAGTAGTGGATTTTGATTGATATTAGTATTATTATTTTTGTTTTTACCTTTCTTTTAACATATAGAGCGCTTGGTGTAGAATTTTAGAAAATCTGTTTACCTTAGAAATAATCAAAGCTAAACATTTAAGCTAAAAGCTTTTTTTTATTACAGTTGTACAAAATATTTTAAACTGAATAACTTTCTAAAAGAGTATTCTAAACATGGCGACATTTTTATTGAAATCGCAAAAATCCGAATTCTTATATTTTTAGTTTTTGAAACCTAGAATTAAAGATGAAAATTGAAATGAATCTAGTTCAATGTATGTAATTCAAAAACATTTTATAGACTTAATTTATGCTAAAGAGAAATATTTTTATGACATTTAACTATTTTACTTGATTTATTTCTTTGGAAATGTACAAAAAATAATGAAATGTCAAAAAAAAGTTAGACAATTTTTTTTTTTTAAATAATAAAAACTACTGAAATTCTAGAAATTATATTAAGAAGAAAACTTGAAGTCTTAAATTTTTCAGCGAAGATCCTGAAACTTCCCTTATATAGACTTTGTATTTCAAGAAGTTTACTTTCAAGATAACAATCTCTACGTTTCCAAGAAAATTAAGTAACACTTCAAATTCACTTGTTCGGTTCAAAGACCCACTTATGTTATTCAAAAAGTGTCTGCCGGAACCTTTTCGCTGTCATAACTAAGGACTTTGATCCTGAAAATACTTCGGCATTGATGTATTTTCCGTAAACATCAATAATGCAGTCTAACTGAAAATCAACTTCATTTATACAATTGATTCATCCATGTTAAATGGCTAAAAATTATATTATTTATTTAATATAGCATGTATAGTAGTGTTAAATAGAATAAAAGAATAATCAGTCCCTTTATCTACTCAATCATATCTTGATTATGAAATTTTTTTCTTAACTCGAAGATTGAATCTCCCCTTGTTCCTTCTCATCACTATAATATTATGTTGTGATGCCATTTCTTAAAAAAATGGTGAAAATTTTCGAGAAAGTATTTCGGAATTTTGTGAGTTATGATCTATAAGCAAATCTTCGAATTTTTAATTCTATTTGATTTTTTAAGTTCATTATTTATAAAAATGATGATGCGTATGAGAATTGCTGGTATTGTTTTGATCCTTGATTTTTTACCAGAATGCGTTCCTGAATGCATAATCTGTTGTTTTTCTTCCTTGTTTATAAAGTTTGTATTATTTTTTTAATATGATTTATCTTTAATTTAAGTGATTAAATGATAACAAAGTTTATACAATGAATAATTTCTTAAGATATACTTATAATTGTGTCAATTCTTTTGTGAGAAATGTAAATTTAATTCCTTTTACTATTATTACATCAACTATGTATAGGCTCGTACTATCGCAATTATTACTAAAGAATTCAGATATACCGGATTTGTCAGCGCTTTCATTTATACATATGTTTTATATTTTTCTCATTCTCTTATTATTTTGTATTATTCTTAGCAGGATTTTTTGAAAATCCTTGAAATAGAAAAATATCTGGCGTTAGAATTCAGAAAATCTGATAATTTAAAATTATGCCACACTTTTACCCATATTTAAGTAAAGATAATGAATCCCTGCGGAAGATCTAATGAAAAGCGATATCCAAGCGTTTCCTTCTAATTTTATCTGAATGATGGTTTACATTCCCCGCCCCCCCCCCAAAAAAAAATAAATGAACTACTTGATATGAGCATTTATCAAACTCATGCACGATGGCTAATGTTGCAAAAATTTGTCACCTTTGAGATTCATATATTCCTATCTCACTGACAGAGGTTCTAACCATAAAATCTACGGAAACAGTAATTGTCGGTTATGTGTTAAATCTAGATAAGAATCTAACATCTTAAGTTGACGCTTGCACGCAAGGGATTTCTGATTTTTATAAATGAAGTAAGCGATTAAATTTAATCAAAATAAGAATGAAATTTATTCAGTTTCGTTTTAATTGTAATGGATGACATTAACATGACACAGTATGTTGGTGTACTTTTATTTCAAAAAATTTGTTGATGTCGGATTAGATAACATTCAGATTCCTTCACTACAATTTATAATGAAAGTCATATTATTTTTATTTTCTCATTTATGAAATATAGATCGTGAGAAAAATCGAATTCAAGATTTTCAGGAATATCTATATTTTAGAATTCTTTGAGTTCGAAAAAGTACAGTTTTGATGTTATGCTTGCCTGTCTGTAAGCAGGAACGCTTCAGCTAGGCGCTTGAAAATTGGCAATTGGACTTACGATCGAATTCGTAAATTTCTATCAAATTTGTAACGAAATCCTTTTACAGGAAGTCTATATTTTTCGAGTGCAAGTGAACGCGACAACTATAACACGCAAAAAGCTATGTAGGTAAAATTTAGTGCAAAGATTTAGCAAATAAAATATAAATTCTTATCAGATCTTGAATCATACTAATCAAATGGTTGATCATCTATCAATTTATACTCTCCCATACGCAATAATCCACAAGGGCAATGGTTTAAATCAATGAAACTCGTTTATGTTATTTTGTGACTACACCTGAAGTTCCGTAACTTTCGGTGTCAGTCGGTCTTCAAAAAGGCATCCAAAATACATATCATCGCGATAGATTCAGTAAAAATGCTATTTCCACGCCAAAGATCTATATTTCGTAACTATCATTCACCAATGCCATGAAAGATATTTTCGGCTTTACCCGAAGTCCAAAATTTTTTACGAGGGAAAACTTATTGGGAAGTATGCTAGAAGGTTTCGGGAAGATCACTCCTGATGATTATAATTAGCTCACTAAATTAAAACTTCGGATAAATCTACTCTGCAATATTAGTTAGGATTAATTATTAATTAATATCCAGCGAAAGTAATATATAAACTGATAAAAACGGCGAAATGAATAAATGCTATCAATTTATTTGGATTATGAGAAGAAATTAATTATTAAATATTAAAAGTATTGTTGGACTTAACGGTATAAAGTTTGGAAAAAAGTTATTTTTTGGGTGTTAAAATAACAGAAAAAGCGGTAAATCCTGAAATGGTTTTTATTAATATATTCTATCAAATATAGTTTCCTTCCATATTTTGGAATAAATTATACATTGGTTAGTAAAAAGAGGGGGGGGGTAAGTTTTTTTACTGAAATTACAAAAGTTTTAAAATGGCACTTTAAATCTTAACCTTATCATCATTAGTCCCTTTCGTTTGTACGTGAATTCATTTTTTCCCCCTTCTCCTTCGTACTTTTTTTAGAATATTTTATTGATACTTTTTCAGCGGTGTCCTGCTTAGGAATTCAGCAATATGCTGCCATCAAAGTAAACTTTCCTTCTTTTTTGTTACTTCGTTCCATATCCTTTCATCTTGGTGCAATCATTCTCCTGAGCCCTTATTAAAAGCTCCGAAGATTTCATGAATATATTCTATTGAAGAAAGCAGAAAATGAACTTTTAAGCTTTCTAGTGGCCTATTTTATTCGAACGTTGCCGACCGCGAGGCCTGCCTAATGGTAAGGTCTTAGTTTCGGGACCGGAGAATTAGAACTAGGACTAGGCCATCGACCGATTCCGAGCCGATGAGCGGAATTCTGAACTAGCGAGACCCGATTCCACAGAAGAAATGCCGTGTAAGAGGGTCTAGTGCATGTCAGATTTTTCGCGGTCAAATATCCCTTCACTGGTGTGGTGCGAGAGTTTGGAGAAGGGAGCCACGTTATTTTAAAAAAATTTCTCACATGATAACTTGTAATTTGCGATATGAGATTTTCAATGTTTTATCTTAATTTTTTAAAAATGCTTCAATATTTTTTTATTTATTTTTTACTGTTCGAAATTCGCTCTCAGATTTTGAAAAGAAAAAAAAATACAGAAATATTAGAGCACGTTGATAAAGTATATTTTTATAAATCTCATTTGCTTTTTGCTGAATATGTTACTAAACTAAAAAGATAAAACTCGGAGACCAAAGTCAAATGAAAAAGCATAAAAACGAAAATAGAAAGCCAACAACTGAAAAACTTTCACTTGATGCTTTATTTCACTTGCTATCAAGTGCGCGCTTTCAGCCAAGCGTGGCAATGAATGCTTTCATTTCTCTCTGGGTGGAACTTCACGCTGCTGTGGTATTTGTGTCATAAACTATATATATATATTTATTTATTTACATTTTTCCCGAGATACGGGATGACGTGACTCGTAAAATTTTGTCATCTGTGTGTGCTCAAGTTATATTCTGAACAATAAAATATCTAGAGCTTACAGGCAGTGTAAAAAAGTAATATGAAAAGAATGGACTTGAATTTAAATTGAAATCCATAACTTAGAATGGTTTGTATAGTTTCATATTCTTTAGTTTATATCTTTTTTCGTTTGATTTCATATATTTACTGTTGAGGTTAAAAATATATTTCTACCAATTGCTGACATTACAAATGATTTACTTTATTAAATTTGATTGTCTAGAGCAAAGATTAGAAAGTATACTGCAAACCACAAAAATAAGTAACATGAAAGAATGAAATTGTACTTGAGTTCTTGATTTCTGTTGCTTTTTAGAAGACATCTTCCACGATAATTCTTCCAAGAGAAATTCTTCCAAGATATTTCTCTTAAAGACATCACATTGTAGCAGTTCCATTATTCTATCTTCTTTTTTGGATAATAGATGGCGATGCACGATTAGGTACGCATCCCATAGTACATTGCGATTGTAATAATAATGAGATGTAATGCTGTCCTGTTAAGGTGTGCGCGCGTTAATGTCTTGTTTTGTCTTTCGTGTTTTGTGTTGGTTTGTGTGAAATGTTATCATTAAAGCAAAATTAAGCAGCGTCCTGTTGCTTCCAATGCACAGATCATATATAATATTTTTATTGCAAACATTCTGGTTAAAGGCATTAATGGGATAGTCTGTCGTAAGTCCGTATAACTTTAGAACAAGTTTCTGATCTTAACATGGCAATTTTAAATATTTTAATACAGATAAATTGCATAAAGTGGTTCTGTAAAAAATCTCATGTTACGACTGGTGTGATACGAAAGTTAGGAGAGGGGGGCTCCAGTTTAAGTGTCGTCATCTGAACGCGGTTCAAAATTACGAGGTCAATTCTAAAATAGCCCTAGTATTGCTATAAAACGGGGCGTTAACATAACTGAACTGTTGCACGAAACGTAGAATTAGAATAACAAAGTTTCAAAGGTTTTAAATTCTCAACGGGTCCTAGAAAGAAAATATGTAAATGGAAAGATATTTTTGATTAAAGGATTTTCATTAAACGAATGTCTTATTACAATTTTTAGTTTAATTTCGATATATTTAAGTCCTGTTTCGAAGCAACACTAAGACTATTTTAGGACAGATGTCGTATCTTTTATCTGAAGACAAATAGCGAGAACAGTACATACGTCGACATCCTTTTTCTCAAGTTATTGTAAAATAATGATGTTATTCGTTATCACTATTAAGAAACATTAAACGAAAGCGTTCTTTTTTTTTTTTTTTTGAAAAAGTATTTTAATTCTGGAGGTTCCTTTCAGCATTTTGATTTTTTGCTGTACTTTGTCTAAGACAAACTGTCGTTTTTGAATGCTTACTTCTAGTTAATATATATTTATAAAGTCCTTCATGTGATGCTTATGTCTTGTTTAGTTCTCTCGTAAATATTTGTGGTCGCGGTGGCCTGGTGTTAAGTTCTCGGCCACGGAACCGGCGGGTTTCAGGTTCGTGACCCGATTCTACTGAAGAACCGCTGTGTAAGCTAGTTTGGTGCACGTTAAATATGTGGGGTGAAACGTCCTTGGCGTGGAAGCTTGGAGAGGTGGGTGCCAGCTCAGGTATTGTCTTCGTCGTCTGACCGCGGATCAAATTACGAGTTTCGTACCAAAATAGCCCTAGTGTTGCTTTAAAAGGGGACGTTAATATAATTTAACTAGCAATTATCTTTTGTTGTCGTTATAAAACTTTGCAGAGTGAAGCGTCAACTTTGTTGAAACACTCGTCTTCTTAACACAGATCGACAGTAATTGGACCATATCAAAATAGTACTCGTAAAGCTTTAAACTACGACTTAATCTAATTATGCTCAACTAAATAACTCCTAAAATTTTTTTAGTTGTTCTCTAAGTTGCATCGTTCCAATTAAGGTAGCATTTCTACAAAATTTCCTTCGCCATTTTTTTTTTTCTTGCTAAAATTTAACTCTCCGGTCTTAAAATATTATATAATGCTCCGAGTTGTTTAGAAATGTCGCAAATTCTCACAAAGTGATAGAAATGAAATAAATAAAATGAATGGGATTTCTACTAACATGTATAACAAGTTTTGCTAGGTGCATACAAAAATATTTCAAATTAAAATCAAATTTTAAAAATAACTTCTTAATTAAAGCAATTGTTGAAAAACGAGAAAATCTCGGATAATGATGCCATGCTATATTCCCGGGCTTACCAGTTACAAATTCAAACTTCTACTGTTTTTATAAACTTTAACTTCAAGGCTATGATTTTATAAGGGACATAAATATGCAATTTTTCCCCAAGGAATAAATGATATTCCGGTCGTGTTCAGAGATGAAATATATAATGGTAGTTCTCGTATTTTCTCTGCGTACTTTCTTGTTAAATTTAATGGTTATCTTCAATGTTTGAGTGTATCACAGAAACGTGGAAAAAAAGTGACTTGTATTTTCATGCTATATATAATGACATGATTGCAGCACTTTTAAAGATTATTATATTAATCAAGTAGGTCAATTTACTATCTTTATATTCCTTTACTCTAGGACCAGTTTTTTTTCTTTATACGAGATCCGATGAACCATAAAAAAATAAAAGTAGTGAAGAAAATTAATTCATTACGAAATATTATGCACAGTCATCATTACATGTAGACATAATTGTTTGAACGATTTATATATCGATGAATCAGATTTTCTATCTCCTCTTTCAAAACATGTTGCCGTCAGTGATGCGAAGTGGTCTTTAAAGTTCCTTGAACCTCCTCATTTATCTGGAATTTTCATTTCGGTATCCAACCAGTTCTTCAATTCAGGGAAGAGATCAAAATCACTCGGCTCTAAGCCGTTTTCTCCATGAAATAGGACAAGGATGCAAGACTGTTGCAAAAGATTTTGTTAAATGAGTTTATCAAGTCGTTGGAAAGAAATGGAGGATGCTGGAATATCAGGTAATTGATAGATAAGTATGCTAAAATTGCGATTTACGAAAATATATGTTTAGACATTTCTGCTCCATATATTTACTTTAAAAGAAAATTCAAAGAAATTTCAGATTAATGAAGAACCTCAAAGGAATGTTAAGGACCATCACATATCATCGGTGTCAACATTCTTAGAAGTGGGGGAGGGGGGATGTCGGATACCTGGTCCTGAATCTATACAGCAATTACATCGAAAAGTAACCACATTTGTACATAACGTGTGTTAATAAATTTATTTTATTTGTTTTGTTTTGTTCATTTGATTTTTTTCTGGTCCATCTGCCGTCGTAAATATTAATGTTTCCAATTTACTTCAGATGCAAGAAGATAAATTCTGTTGTGGACGTCTTATTCATCTAGCAGTGGAAGAAGATAACTTAGCTCAGATTCATAATCGTAGTTTCAGATTTGTTGAAAGGAGTAGAGACTATTGTTTAACTTAATCCTAACAATTTTTTATCAAAAGAAAACCCTGCTCCAGATCTTATTGAAGGATTTCTATATATATTTGCTTGTTTTCTTCCAGCAGAATCTAATTCTATTGTGATTCAACCTTCAATTTAAATGGTAATTACTTTTTAATGTTTTTCTTTTTCTTTTCTGAGAAAATAAATACTTAAAAAACATTGATAATAGTAACCACCTTGAGGGTTGAATGAAGAATGAAGTTTTCAAAGGAAATCGGTCTGCATTCAAATTACAAAGAACATTTTTTTCGATGAATTGCTTGGAGCTAGAAAGCGATATTTGAAACTCAGAATCGAAATCAAGACGTTTTGCGTTGAACTTTGACTGTTGTGATTCAGAATGCAAAGGGACAACTTCTGAGTTTGAAATTGAGTTTTGCGATTGAGAATCTGCAACACACTGCAAAAATTTACGCTTTCTTCTTTCCCGTTTTAAAGCTATTTTACGTTTATGTTTAATTCGATCAGCTTCTAAGTTTAAATTTTCATCATTCATTTATGATGGATGAAGATTTTGCCTTTGAAAGTTTTGTGCCGGCCTCTGTTTGCTTTTTCGTTCCCTTTCTTTTTTTCTTTGCAAGGCTTCACCGGGAGATGTTCTTTTTCCGTTCTCGTTTCCGTTTCCGTTTCTCGGCCCCTAATAATGTAAGCGACGTAAATGTGGTATCGTTCGTTAGAGGACATCGAGTAGAGTATATTGATGCCAGTCGTAAAGAGAGTTTTTGCAAAAACGAGGTCCAAAACCTCGCTCGAAAATTCAAATATTTACAACTTTTAGAGCCCGTATCTCGCGAATCACTAGGGCTAGCAACGTGAAAGTCATATCGCTATGTGCATTTCGGCGAGTACTGTCCAACGATATGAGCAAATGCAACTATCCTGGACCGTATCAAGACACGAGTGTCGATAAAAAGGTTCTTCGACTCTATTCATCAAGACGAGTGTTTACACGGGTCGCACTTCTTCGTCGCAGTGTCGTCGTTGCGTAGGAGCCGAGATATAACAACTTCTGGTCAGATCGGAAGTTGACATTCCTTGACCCATAAGAACTCTATGGTATCGATCGGACTTTGATTTGACCAATATTAAGCAAAATCCGTACTGCGCTGCGCAATGGATCCAAAATTTCGGGGGATTAAGGACCCCCGGGGGTACTTCTAAGTGAAAAATCCCATGTCTCTAAAATATGCAGTTTACGAGATATAAGGATAGCCATCTGCGCATGCGCGGTAGAGGACTCCATGGGAGATCTTCTATAGCCCCGTAGGATTACTGTGGTGAAAACCCATTGTCTCTAACATATGTAGTTTACGAGATATAACGAAAGTCATCTGCGCATGCGCAGTAGAGGTCTCATTGGGAATCTTCTATAGTCTGGCATGATTACTATGGTGAAAACCCCATGTCTCTAAAATGTGTAGTTTACGAGATATAAACCATCTGCGCATTCCGGTCAACCTTTTAAAAACGCACCTGCTTCCAAAGAAGCATACATAATAATAATGCAATACTGGTAAAAGCAGATGAAGATGAGTATTACCATTTATGCTTTATTCATTGCCTACGCGATTTCGAGCTTCAATTATTCGTTGCCTTCAAATATTCAAAACCCCGTAACGAAAACAGCATCATGTTCTCACATAATAATAAGTGTTACGATGATATACGCTGTCTGTAAGCTCGAGATTCAAACTTCAAATAAACTGAAATACTATTTTTATTTTATCTTTTATGAACTATGCAAAAGAAGGAATATGTGATCATCAAAATATCGAGATGGGGTTTTGATGAATCTACGCATGGTAGATCTCCTTCAGTTCTACAAAATTATCTTTGGGATTGTGTCTCACGATATCTCAGAAACACAATTAATAAGAGTTATGGAGATTGATACTTAATCTTTTACATCACAATTGTAATTTGTCAAAATTTGGATGAAATAGCCATCTTTCGGAACCATCCCTGCGCATGTGAATACAATAACTCCAATACATCAGAAGGCAGTTAGATGAAATTTAGTATAGGAGCCTACTTTTGAATGGGTTGACTATCTGTTGGTCTGTCTGTTCGTATAAACATGAAGGCAATAATCAAAATTACAAATATATTAATGGATAAAATTTTGTTTCTAGTAGAGCAGCTTCCTATTTCTTAACCAACTTGAACAAAGGAAGTAATTTCAAAATGCATATCCCCTTTTGTTCCGACTGCGAAGCACCAAACAATTGATATTGTTTAATGACATGATAAATCGAGAAAGAATACATCTATTAGTACTTAGAAACATTCTAATTTGTTCTGTTTAAGAACACTGATAGAAATGAACTGGTTGCCAACTCGAGTCTTTCTGTACTTTAACTTAAGAGGCTTTTCATTTCAAAGTACCGATTTGTAATAGCAGCTCATGATTTTCCATCATGAATCTTAATGATTTCTTCTAAATGTGTACGAAATATAATTAATACATATAAATCTGCAAGTTTTTTGTTAAAAAATAAGAACCTGGGAACACAATGAACGCCACTACATTTAAAAAAACTTAATGATAATAAAATTATAGCTACGCGAATTCATGAACCTTACATTGAAGCTGTCAAAAAAAAAAAAGGCTCTTTATCTTTCAAAAGTTGAGCCCTTAAAATTCAGATCTGCTTAAAACTTGTATTTGCTCTTCAAAAGCCCTTGAAACTAAGTTTCAAAAAAATGTACTCTCTTACACTGGCTGTGATGTATAAGCGTGGAAGAGTTTTAAAGAGATTGATGCTGTTAATGGGAATATTTTCCAACGCAGCGTCAAAGATGTTAAAAATATCCTACAGCTGAAAATTTTCTGAATGTAATTAAATAAATACATTGCTTTTCATTAAACATTTAATTTTTTAAAAAATATGCTATATTCATTTAGTTCATATAACAACATTAACATTTTTATAAGTTCTGTTAGGCATCTTACATTATGATAGTTCTATAGTTAATTGGTCAGAACATTATATAATTAATTAGCATTTAATACTAATAGTATAATTAATTAGCATGTAATACTAATAGTATAATTAAGTAATAAATTTTTAATTAGTTATATTGCGTTACTTAACATTGCGTTTCATATTCAAATGATAACTTCCATTAAGACATTCATCAACTAATGATTCTGAATCAAGGATTTTTGCGTATTGGGCAGAAATTAGCAAGAGATGTTGTTCTTATGAAATATACCAGTTGAGTAATCCGGCGTGCTAGTTAGTCGTTTTTGATTCAATTTTTGATTCTTAATTCCGAAATTCCCAATTTTAAATAAAATGTTTCAGAATCTCGTTTTTTAAACAATGTTTGTAGCTCATGCTTAGTAATTAGTAGATTATTTTGTTTTTAATTAATTTCTGAAAAGTTCTTTTTCGTAGCATTTATTGTGTGTGTGTGTGTGTGTGTGTGTGTGTGTGTGTGTGTGTGTGTGTGTATGTGTGTGTGTGTGTGTGTGTGTGTGTGTGTGTGTGTGTGTGTGTGTGTGTGTGTGTGTGTGTGTGTATTAATCCGGCAGTCATGAATAATCACCGGTAACACAATCACAGAACTGAAAAGAAGATACTTCGAGATTTGATCAGGCTATTAACAATGAGTTGAAGAAACTGTTTATGTAGGGGGCGTAGAGTGAATTAAAGTGCGTTTTTAAAATTTGAATTACCTGGAGATTTAATTTATTTATTTTTTAATTTTATATTTTTCTTGTGCTAAAATCCGCTGCGTTTACAGCGAAAGAAATAACCTCTATACTTTATGACTTTTTTGGATTTTATTTTCTATTCCGTCTTTTCAGAATTTGTAAAACTTAAATAATTTTGACAAAATAATAATTTTGCAAGGATCTTCTTTCTGATGATGATGTTGTCGAGGACCGACGCCTGACTTCTAGCTCATATGGAGATGACAATCACACACCCGCTTGCACAACCCCGCTTTATAGGCGGGCTCTTTCACATACCTCAGAGATAGCACACAGAGTGAAGAACAACCATGCCCGAACCGGGACTCGAGCTCGGGGCGCCCAGATCACGGAGAAGACACGTTACCCCTAGGAAAGGACGCCGGCAGTTCTTTCTTATTTTAATATTTTTTTTAGAGTTAAAGTACAAATTCTTAATAATATTTTGCACCAGAATAGCCAGACGGCAAGTTCTTGCCTTCAGAACAGGAGGTTTCCAAGTGAATCCCCGAGAATCCGAATTTCACATAATAATTGCCGATGAGCTAATCTAGAGCATGCTGAATCCTCTGAAATCTAACGTTCTTCCACTGGAGTCGCGAAGTTAGAGAGGGAGGTGCTTGCTCAGGTGCCTTTCTAGTTATCTGACCTCATTTCAAACATATGAGGTCCAAAATTGTGTTGCTACAAGAAATGAGCATTAAAAGAACTAAAATAAAATTAATCAGAATAGTCATAGTTCATAATAAATATAAAAATTAATCATAAACTCATTTCATAAGGTAAAAATTGCGATATTTATTGGAAATTTGTACTTTTAATTTAAATTTTCCTTATCATATTATATGATAAGGAAAATAATATATATAAGCTAATTATTAATATAAGCTATAAGCTATCTATTATTTAAAAATAGAAGAAGAAAATAAATATTTTTTTCTAAGGATTAACGGAACATAAAAGTGAAGAATATAGAATTTGTCTCACGTTAGCTGTGGAATAATGTTGGTAAATGTCACCGATAACATTGTTATAATGACTTTAATTTTATGCACATGCGTGTTTAAAGTTTAATTGCCCACGTTCAACCATCATTATCTAGCTTTAAAAATGTAAAATACAAAAATATTTCCTTCGTGATATATTCGGGTATCTAATACAACTTTTCCTACTCCTTGTTATGCCAATACATCGAGTTATTTTAGAGCTGTAATTGAAAATAAACTCAGTTAAAGCGTACTTTAGAAAACGTAACAAATGACACAAGACGAAAATTAAGACCACTGAGGAAGACAAATACGCAGTCGGAATAAAACACAAATAATGTTCATTCTCGGATTCGGAAAACTTCCGCTTTTTTGTGCATGAGTCAGGAAGTGCTTATTTCAACAAGAAAAGGGTGAGAGGAAAGATGAGTTATTTACATTTAGCGATAGGAAGAAAGATTATTTGCTGAATTAAGAGGTATGATAACTGCTCATCTTTCTGCGTATCATCCCTTAGAGAAGTACAGTCGCTGAAAAGTGCTAATCTTGGGATCCTGCAGCGAGCATTATACCATTTAAACGAAAGCCATATGCATCCAGTTTTGAAACATGATTGATCAGCATGCACAATTATAAAGCATCTGTATATTAAAATGCACAACATCTTTGTTGTTGTTGTCGTGTGACTATTTTAAGCCTAGTTTTTTCGCAGCAGCTTCTGAGGGTAAAGACCCCTGAGCACCCGAGGGCAGAAGTCTGACTTGACTAGCTCATATGAAGATGGCACACACACTCATGCGTCACAATTCTTGTTATAGGGCGGTCTTCATTCATGCATTTCACTCACTCATCCACAGATCGTAATTCATATCCGAATCAGAGAAAGATAACCTCAGAACAAGTACCCACAGGGGTATTACTCTCGACATGGTGGGCTTTGTGACCTCAACAGATTTATAAATTCACCAGCCACCACACACACTGGGAGTCTTCGTTCGGCGGGGTTCGAACTCACAACCTAAGGGATACAAGTTCAACGCCCTACCAACCAGGCTATACCGGCCTCACGCGATCTCTTAAACGAAATTTTTTTTTAAAAGATGATTGAAGCATATCAAAAATTTTCATAAAAATCCCTGCATTCTGCTCATAGAAATTTCATAAAACGTTAGAAAAAAATATTTTAACTTGGTTTCAGAAATCCAGAAAAAACAAATTTCGATCATATAAAGTTGTAGTTGGTATGGAGAAGGCCATACATATTTCATATCCTCAAAACAGGAAATATATAATCTTTATTTATGGGACTTTAAACAATTAAGTAGCAAATAAAGACGTTTCGAAAGATAAATGAAGAAGAGCATTTTATCTTACTGTTTGCCTTTCCATCGTACAAATGAAAATGTACTTTCAGATTTGCATATGAACCTAACTGTCATGAAAAAAATTATGAATAATAAAAATAAATATTCTTCTTCTTTTCAGCTATTAATTCTGTTTTTCCGTCTTAATTCATGAATCTAAAAGGAAATGTTTTATGCTCATTATTTTATTAATTACAAATGTTTATTTATCCTTTTCCAATCAGAAACAGAAAAGTATAATTATTTATGTCATTTTTTTAAGGTCTTCAGTTCTTTTTTTCCCTATAAAATAAAAATGACATTTTCGGTCTCTTTCTCTATAATATGAAATAATCATCGGACTCATAATATGCGGTATGTTGTTCATCAACAAGAAACTCGGTTTTCTACTTTGAGATAAGTAAATTAAAAATAATCTAAAACATTTTTTCCCCCAACTTTCTATTACCGTAACTGTTTGTATCAAACACAAAAGGTGCTAAATAGAATCTTTATACTAAAAGGACACCCATTGCAGAAAGCAAAACGTATCTTAGGCGATTGACAATAACAGTGCTTCTCAAAGGGCTATAATTAGAACCCCAACTGATTGAAAATCATTTCCCATTCTGTTTGATTAGAGTTTTGTGCGTCGCTCGCCTACGTCGTCGCACGTCAAACACTTCTAAGATGTGAATTGGGGCAATTGGTTTATTCAACTGCTGCAACTCCCACTCAGCCCCTCGGAGCGCATGTCAGAGTTTGCCTGCTGCAGCCCACCCCCGCCTTCAAGCAGTGGGGGGCGTTGCTGAATGCTGCGAAATGGGGAGGATTCACGTTTTTACCATCAAACTAACGGCTGCAATAAACGTGCTTTCGATTTTGGCGAAGTAGTTTTCTTTCCAGCTCAGTATTCGAATAGTCGCATTTATTTGTAAAATTATCGAACTGCTGTAAAGACACTGGAGGCCCTGTGACCGATTTTAAAAATTCATATTTAAGAAAGGGAAGTATTTTAGAAAATATTATTCTTTATTAAATTTTAACACTTTGTGTGACATTGTTGCTTTATGCAGAATGTCATAGGTAGCAGCGAAATAATTTTTTATCAAAAGGTGTAACCGATATATATATTGTATTTAAAAGTATTTTATACAATCTGTTAGTTGTAACAACTGTGTCGTATAATGATGTAAAAATTTAAATAAGTTTTCGTTTTTAATATTTGAAAATTAAAATAACTACAAGTATTTTCCCCAAAAAATTGAAAGAAAAGACATGATGTTCTTTAAATTGTTATTAATCTTTCGTAAAAATTTCAATCTATGCAACTTATATTATCAATGAAAAAAAACAATGTATAATTACAAGATAAAAATGTAAATATGAATAAAGTATTATTTTAACATGACGACAAAATAAAGCTAGCTTATGCAATCGTAATTTTACTTTATTGGTTATGAATTAAGTTTTAAATCTCGTTCTGTTTCTAATTAATTTTTAAATACTAATTTTGATAAGTAATCTAAACCATTAAATACTAGTCAACTTACAGAAATGTTTATGGAAATTTAATTCAATATTATGGAATACGTTTTTAAATGTGACTATAAAAAAGAAACGCATTTAAGTAAATTAAAGTTATTATTTGTTTTGATTAATTTTTAATACTCTTATTTTTATGCTTGATTATTTTAATATAAGAATCTAAAAGGAATGTTTATGCAAATTTTTAATATATAATAATTAAAATTTTGTAATTTTAGTTAAACTTTAAAATTTTAGCAAAAATTTTAAAGGTTTCTTTTATTTTTCGACTCTGATCGAAATGTTTTATCTATTTTTATTTTTATTCGTTAAAGGAAATTTATTTCATCATTAAGAATTTTTAATTAACTTAAATTTGTACTTTTTAGTAAATTCTGCTAAAGGTAAAACATGTCTTGTAAAGTTTGAATTTTCCACTGAGACTAAGCTATGAAACAATTGAGTTATAGGGACACAAAAAGTTGTACAAATCCAACTTTAAATATTTACAATAACTTTACAACTTTAAATATTTAAATATTAAATTTGCAAATATATATATATATATATATATATATATATATATATATAGAGAGAGAGAGAGAGAGAGAGAGAGAGAGAGCCAGTGAGAAGGTTTTCAAGGTAAATTGCAGGATAAATAAAATAATAAAACTTAGTTTTTCTAAAGTACGAATGAGTAATAAAACTTCGTATTAAATTCAAAAGGTTATTTCTGAAAAATTCTATTAAAATGCCTCTTATTTTTCTATAGAAACTTTTTAAGTTGATTTGCCGAAATATATGTAGATATTATTTTGAATAAAAATTTCTTAAATTAAATTTTATTTAATGAAAAACGATATTTGATTTTAATCTCTTTGAGGGCAAATCTTAAAACTAAATTTTCATTGGCATCTTTTTTTTTAATTATTTTTTACCATAATTGGCAACGTAACATAATTTATTGCTTTAATTTTCTAATATGGGTTTATTTTTTTAATTTCTAAATTTTTTGCTTTAGTTATATTAATAATGGAGAACGAACTCATTACAAAATAATGCTTAAAGAAATCAATTTTGCCACACTCAGCCATTCAATAAATCCAATCAATACGATAGAGAGCTTTTAAAAATCAATAAACTTAATAATTTTGAAAAAATGGCTTTGAATTTCTCTGCTTGTACTCGATTTTTTAAAATTAAATTAATGCTTAGATTCTAAGCAAATTTTTAGCCGTTATGGCCAGGTGGTTAGGTCTCGGTTTCGGAACCGGAGGTTTCAGATTCGTATCCCGATTCCACCGGAGAACCGTCGTGTCTGGTGCACGTTAAACGTACTCAAGCTGGTGTGGTTTGGTAGTTTGGAGGTAGGTGCCAGCTCAGGTGTCGTCTTTGTCATCTGACCGTGGTTCAAAATGACGAGGTTCATCCCAAATTGGCCCTAGTGTTGCTTTAAAATAAGACGTTAATGTAACTAAATCAAACTAATCTAAGCAAATGTTTAGCAGAAAAATGAATAGTTGTTTGAATTGCTTCTCATTCAGTATTCCAAAAGGACACTATGCAATATCATAGTCTACATTTTTTCATTTTAAATGCCAATGCTCTCATATTTTTAAAAATAACTAGAATTTCTCAAACAACTTTTTTTTTCATACTGCATAAACTATTCTTAGGAGTTTCATGTATTTGCATATTCCACATTCTGTAGATATTATTCCACCATTTCGGCATTTGAATTTAGAATTCTGGAGGAGGAGTAAACTACGCCTCTCCTTTCCATTCAGATCTTTTCATCGAATTTTTTTTTTATATCTGACTTCACGTTCAAAATTCTGATGCGAACTTTTTATTGCCAAATGCCATAGAATTTGTTATGGGAAAATTCTTATTTGTTATGGCAGAAAATTTAGTCGCATTGTAATATTCAAATACTTAAAGAATATAAAAGATTCGAATCCCACGTCGAATATGATAACTTAATAAACTTGAAACTTAACTTGAAAGAAAATTTTATACGATAGATATCATCTATGACTCCAGATTATCGCAGATTCAACATTAAGGCGCCAAAAATCATTCAAAATGATGTTCGTAGAGCTATTAAATTTCACACGCACTTTTATATTTTGGTTCCACACATTAAAGTTTTTTTTTTTTTAAATTATTAAAACTTGAACAAAATGCCAGCGTTTTTCTTCAATACTTTCGGAGCCTATTATAGCGCAAAAATCTTTTTTAAACCGTTTTGTAATTTTTAAAAAATTAATTTTTGTAACATTCCGTGACATTTTTTCTTTAATTTGAATAGTTATTTAAAAAGCAATGATCGATTGCTACAGCTAACAGAACACACATAACTATTTTACAGGCAAACATACGATCTACTGAAAGTCTTATTTACTTTCTCGTATAGGAAGTATAGAGAAAGACTTGTAACTGTCAAAAATTTCGAACTCGAGATTTTGATGAATTTCCGCGTTTTGGAACTCCCTGGATCCGAAAAACATATTTTTGGCACCATACCTGTCTGTCTGTAAGAGAGATATTTCAGAAACTCTTTGAGGTAGACAGTGTTGAAATTTGATCTATGGTCTTTGCATCAAATTTGGAGATTTCTATTGAATTTTATGCAAAAGAGAAAATCTGTTTGTTTCGCTGACTGAATATAAGTTAACACTATAAGTACAAAATGAAATTCGCTTTTCTGATATTCGATTAATATAAGATTAATATTTTTTTAACTATTGTACGCCGATACCATGTCAGACTTTCTCTGAGATAACATATTTGTTTTGGAATATGCAAGAAATTTTTGGAGAGCTGATTACCGCTGATTTTCAAATATTTTATTTCATATCCATGTCAGTCACTTTACGCATCCCAAAAGTTGGCGAAAGGGAAACGGAAGCTGATTTCCTGGAGTTCCGCTTAGTTCCTGAGTTCTTCATTCAGATGAAACGAAATATTTAAGCTATATATGATAAAGATAAAAAAAAATTGATTTGATTGAAAATTCTACTGAACATTTCCTTATTCTGTTGGAATTTGGTTGAGTATTTAAAAAGTTGATATAAATTTAAAGATGAGACCAGAGATTTCTATTTTAATACTTTTATATAATAAATGTACTTTATGTTTTTAATGTGTCTATATGTGTTATAATAAAAAGACTTTTATGTTTTTAGATTCCTCGAACTTTTTTTATGCCATGCAAACAATTTTTGGTTAATGTCTCGATTAAAAAAAAGTCATCAATGCATTTTTAATTTTAAACTAAAATTAATATCTGCAAATATCACGTGCCGAAAAAAATATATACATTATCGAAACCAAAATTAATAACATATATTAAAATTTGATAACTCATATTAATTTATGAAGCATTATTATAATATCATATTTTTTAAAAATATTTTTAGTAGTTGGAAACTTTTGAATTCTTTATTGCAATTCTCCAGGTGTTGCTGATGCAACAGACCTATGGAATTGGTCAGACTTCTATGGAACTACTCAAAGCATATCGGTGGGCATTTGTGCCTATTCTATTTTCAGTAAATGTATAAGTTTATGGACTGTAGCTGTTCCTGAATGAGAAACATTATGTTACAAGTATTTCAACGAAAGGAAATTTATCGGGCAAAAAGCCCTGTATGCGTAGAAGAATTCATCATTGTTTATTCGTCAATTATGATAAATTTCACTTCGCGATTTGTAAACGGCAATACTTCAGCTATTATAGCAGTTCCAATGGTTGGAAGTACCGTTATTCATTTCTAAATGTCTCTTGAATGCATTGTATAAAGCATTTTTAAAATATACTCAGATAAATAAACATTAAGTTCATTTAAATATCGATACATTTCAATAAACTGTGAGCATTTGATACATCCACGTCCCGTTTGACTATGAAAATGAAGATTATACGTTTTACAATAATATAATTATGACAATTAATTCAGCTATTAAGTTTGTGAAAATACATTATATAAATAACAAAAAGTGTTTCCTAAAAATAAATCCATTATTTTTATGTTAATTAAAATTATTTTTATTATTATTTTTATGTTAATTTAGAAATTCTGAATTTTGTTTTATTAATTTGTTATTGAACTTTAATATAATTATTAATAATTTGTGTAATTCTTATTTAAACACTACATAAATATCCTATATGAACTTTTAGAGGCAGTGTATATATCCGTTATTTACTATTGAAATTTTTCTATATCTATTCTCTGCAATCTATAAATAAATTTATTTTTTACTCTATCAAAAAAAGAATTTAATTTTTTCAAACTTCTAAAATATTTGTGTTTAATATATGAAACCAAAATATTGCTTTATTCAGTCAATTAGAAAATATATTTAGAAAAATATGATAGTCACAACATTCAAAAAGATTATTTATGAATACAAATATGTGTATCATTACTCTTAAACGTATATTTTATTAAGTTTTGGGACACATCTCATTCAGTGATACTTTTTAAAAGAAAATAAATGCCTTTTGGGTTTTTTCGTTTTGTTTTTTTATAATTTGCATTTTAATTTAATTTGTATTTTTTAGTAATTAGTAATTCTTTTAATTAATAATTTGTATTTTATATAAACGTACTTTTTTACATACTTCAAAATTGTTTTCAATGGCTTAAAACTTTGTAAAATGTGTATGATCAGTCTAACATTCCGTATTGATATAAACGATATTTTACACCTATTATTACGTGTATAATGATTTTTGAACAGAAAAACATCTCTAATATTTCGAAATTTCAGACTAATGTATCATAAAATTTTAACATGTATGATAAAATGCAACCTAATATCAATTCAACTTAAAATAAAGTAACCAGAGTTTCAGGAATTTCAACCAGTGAACACTTCATAAAAAGGGATGGGAAGTTGTAGAAATAGTCAATAAACGAGGGCTGCTTTGGATAACCGTAACTTCATAAAATTATTTTACGGTACTAATATTCCCACTCATTTTCCATTTCGGAACGATTCTGTCTTCCTGACATTTCGTTAATCACCTGTGCCACACAGTAATAATAGCTCGAACTTGCACATAACGAAAATTATCTACCTTCAAAGTGCTTTTGTACTAAACAATTATTTTATGCAATTAAAATTGTGCCCATATTCTAATATGCAAGGACAAATGGATGCGAATATTCGCCAGAAGAAAAGAAACTATATTTATTTGACATTTTAATAAAGTATTGAAACCAACGAGGTAAAAGTGCATCCAAAATACTTTTTTTGAAAAAGACCACTTGGCCACAAGTTGTTCTAAATTTGGTGATCAAAGAATCAAAAAATCAAAATGTTTAAACACTTAAAACACTACTTTATTTTATTACTATTATTATTATTATTATTACAAAAAAGGAATTCTACGACGGAAAAGATTTGGAGGTTACTTTTCAAAACTATTAAAAGAAATATTTACTGAAACTTTCTCCTACCATTTACTCCTTATAAGTTATTCCTTTAATTTTAGCTTTAAATAGGAAAGAAGTTTTCGGTAACTAATTTTTAAAGATTAAATTCGTGTTCATTAAAAAAATTAAAAGAAGTATTTGATGATAACTGAAAAACAGTGCAATTTGAGATGTTTCATTTAAAATAACTAAGCCTAAAAGTTAAGACGAAATGTTAATGATAAATTTTTGTCTTTTAAATAATGTCCTTTAAAAGTTGGGAAATTCACCAACTGATCCGTGATGTGCCATTTTAACGAAAGTGAAAATATTTAATCAAATTCAATCCTGATTTTTCTGGAACGGGATTGTGCAATACAGTAAGTGAGATTATGAATAAATAAAATAAAAATACAAAAACAATAAAATAGTCAGCAATTAAAAAAAAAAGATAAGTTACAAAAAGCAAAAATAACATACTTTCCAATTATTCACAATTTATTTTTTTGTGATTGAGTCATATATCAAATGATAATAAACATAATGATTATATTGCAAAGTTATATAAGATAATGAATTTCTTCAGAACGTTTCTTCTATGTATAAATCATAGCTTTTATTAAGAATTATTTATTGATAAAAAAAAGAGTCAAAAATGAGATATATCTTGGCTAATCTAAGTTGACTTATTTTATCCACATGCCAAAAGTTAAAAATTTCAAATTAGCATTTTTAACTGGTTTTTTTTTTCTAATTTTTATCCAGTTATTAATTAATAATCGTACCGACTGTGAAATAATTTAAGGCAATACGAGACATTTAATAAAAATGAGAATAAATTTGGAAACTAGTCAAAATTCAGGATTTGACTAATCTGGGACATTTAGTCACCTTAATGTAACAATAACGAGTTCAGCGCTTAAAATTTTATGTACGTGAAATTAGTTAGAATTATGCAGCATGTTTGAAAGAAACATCTACTCAGCTAAAATATTGAAATGAAGTATTCAAGGCTTGCAACTCCAAAAGCAATCCATTACTTTGAAGTCAAAATACAATGAATCACGCCGAGCCATGCTAGTTGTTAACCAAAAAGCCTCTCTCGGATTTCCGCTTAACCTTTCACCTTGAGCTTTTACACGCATAACGCCGCTTCTGGCACGCGATGCGCACTTAGCAATACGCTTTCGACTCTCAGGCGCAATGAATCATATCCAATACAGATTAGAGACATAAATCAAAACCGAATGAGGGCCACTTGCTTCGTTCCGCTTTGCTGGCTGAGCTTAGAATAGATGATATTTGGTTAATCATCGAATGGAAATGATTTTTCAAATGGATTACTTGCTATTTTAGATGGTCTATTCGATTGCATGATTGATGAGTTCGATTGCATAATTGTTCGCTTTCTTCTGCCACTGGAACGACTTCGTTCTAACGGTTGTTTACTCTCTTGATTTGGTTAGTTCATTTTATAAAAAAAAAATATATTTTACTACTTTACTATTTGTTAAGATGGAATTTTGTAATCTACTTATCACTTACTTCCTGGTGTAGTAGAATTGTGAAATTATGCATATTTGATGACAATATACAATTTTAATATTCTCAGTAATTTACTGTTATTTAATCAATTTATTTAATTAAATTTTGATTCCATACATTTTATTTTTGTGTGAGAATACCGAGTTGCGTATATATAAAAAAATTAATTACAAAATTCCGTAATATTTATATTAATGAATTATAAGTTAAATATCAAAAATAATGTAGTCATCAAATATGCATTACCAGTAATTTACTATCATTTACTCACTTTATTTAAGTAAATTTTGATTTCATACATTTAATTTCTAAGTGTAAGAGCCTAGTTGCGAATATCAGACAAAAATTAATTACGAAATTCCATAATATTTATATTAATGAATTATAAATTAAATATCAAAAAATAGTGTACTATCATCAAATATGCCATTCCCAATAATTTACTATCATTTAATCAATCTATATGAGTAAATTTCGATTTCATATATTACATTTTTGTGTGAGGGTACCTAGTTGCGAATTTGAAAAAATAAATGATTACAAAATTTCATAATGAAATTTATAATTTATAATTCATTAATATGGTAATGAATTATAAATTAAATGTTAAAAATCTGGAAAGAATGATTAACACTTTAATAATCGTGTATTTTTAAAATTTATTTTCGTTTAATTAATTCTTAGTATATCGTTTAAGAAACAGCTCTATTGAAATTCATTGTTTAGTGTTATGTTGTTGAAATTTATCAGTTTAACAATATGAATCGCAGTGTTTATGTTAAAATTTCCCAGATATATGTTATAAAAGATCTAAAAATTAAGAAGGGAAGTCTTGTATTTCATTAAATAATAACTAAAAAAAATGGAAAAATTCAAACAGATCTTATATTTATATTCACTGAATTTCTATCTAAATTTAAGTCAGTTTTCAATCCACAAAAATGTACGAGTAAATTTCAGATTTTTTCATTATGCGCTCGTTTAAAATGGCACTTAACATTTAAAATAATTTTTAGATATTTTGTAGGATTTATTTTGAATCAGATTTATATTCGAACATTGTTTAGAATATGCTGTCCCTTCTTCTATAAATAATTTTTTTGTTCAATTTCCGAAGTTCTTTCTTTAATAAAAATTAACTAACAAAAGATATCTTTTTTTTAAATTATGTAGTATATTTTTCTGAAGTAAAATTACTTTGGCGATTATTATAAAGTTTTAACTTTTTATTTCTTTGATCAGTGTAGTAATTACAGCCTTCTTAAACTAAATACTTTATATCTTTTTCAGAGATTATTTAATAAAGATCGCAATTTTACATTTTAGCTATCATTCATTGCAAAAATACATTTTTAAGCATTCGTTAATGTTTTAGAAAAACAAATAATTTTTGTGATTAGTAAACTTCTTACTTTTCTTGTAATTTTTTTACGTAATAACTTAAATGTTAAAAGTTTAGCGTTTATGACTATTGCACATAGGGTTCTCTTTATATTAAAAATATTTATAATTTAAGTGTATAGACTTAAAGGATTTTGGTCAATTGCGTTCTAGAACTAAAAATGTAAGTTAAAATAGAGGTAGGCGAAGATATGTTTTCAAATTATTTTTTTATTTGGACTGATTAATTTATGTTGGTTATTACGAAAATATTACATTCGTAGTATAGTTAAAGTTGAATATAAAATTTCTTTTGAAAAATTTTTCTGATTAAATTTTATTAACCTTTTATTTTATATAATTTTTAATATTATCTGTGTATCTTTCAGGAAGATTGAGATGTGTTTTAAAATCGACATAAAAATCTAAAAACGATCTCTATTTATTGATGAACCAGGTTTATTGACACTCCGATGGGGGGGGGGAGGATGCTTATTCGGAAGTGATGACACATTTTACGCTATACAAACATTTTTTAGATGTTTATTTTTCATGAAAATTTCTAGAATATTCTGAAATAACCACACACACAGCACACAAAAAAATGTATATTATTATTTAGAGATAACTTGACATAACCGATCATTCCGTGTAGTATTAATATTTTCCTAAATGATTAGTTCGTGATCTTAACTACATGCATGGATTGTTCATATTATTATAAATATTTATATTTGCGAAGTATGCACGACTTATAACATATTTTGAATTAATCGTGCATGTATTTAAGTAAATCACGAGCTAATCATTTCAGAAAGTATTAATCCAAGTTACATCATAACTTATGGAATTCACAACTTATGCTCTGTTTATTTTCATGCTAAATCCTCTATCTTATCGAAAGGGATTTAATATGATATTATATGAATCCGTTTATCTTAGCTACAAGATTCGTTCAAAAGATAATGGTTAAGATTAGAACTAGATGACTTCAACATCTTTCGGCTTAATAACACGGTCTTAACAAGGGTTTTAATCTTCGGAGTTTTATATTACGGAGCATCCTAAGCCTTTGTATATCTATTTAATAATTCAAGATATAAATTACGAGCGCACAAAAGAAGGAAAGAAAGCTTTCACTAAGCCCTGAATTCAGAATCCAGGTTATGCGAGCTTAATATCAGTGGACCCTATCCCAAAAATTTAATTAAGGCTTGGCTCGGCAAAGGAATGCAAAGAATTCTTGAAGGCCAGCCCATCGCGCTGAAATACCGAAATCACGCGTTTTAATTCACTGAAGAAGACAGGTCTCGCTCTAGCAGTTCTTTGATTAATTAACGTATTATGGAATGCTGGAATGCTTGATTTATTCCAAGTTCAGTTTAATTAGCTGATGGAGAAAATTCACTGGTTTAGAATACAAACGATCTTGGGAGTGAGCTATGAGAAGAGAAAGTGCTTGGAACCTTACACAAAGCAGAGAATACCTATTGGTTTTATTTGTGTGCGTTCGAATTCTGCTTAAGCCTGCACTTAAATTGATTTAAATTTCTATGCTTCGGAAGGCAATATTTTTCAGTCTTTTATTATTTTGGACCCAAAATTTAATATCTATTTTGGTCTCTTGCCCTTCCAATGTTTAATAACTAAAACTAAAATACCCTGAATGTATTTGCTTTTTCTTTTGAATGTTTCTTTCTTTTTTGATGATGTATCATTCTTTCTTATGATGTATCTATTTTTTCTTATGATATACTCTTATCTGAATATATTCCTAACCTGATAAGAACTCGTGTTAATTTTTGAAAAAATATTTTCATATTTTCGCCCTACTTCTTCTATTAATTAGTTCTTCTCTGAAAGAGTCCCACAAGCTAAGAATAACTACAGTGGGATGGGTAAAAAATAAACCTTTTTTTAATTTTTAAAAGAATATTTTTATATTTTCTCCCTATTCCTTGTATTAATTATTCCTTCTCTAAGGGACTCTCATAAACTAAGAATTAAAACTGTGGGATATATCACTCTTTTTCACATTTTCTCTGAACTCCTATTAATTAGTCCTAATATATATATATATATATATATATATATATATATATATATATATATATATATATATATATATATATATATATATATATATATATATATATATATATATATATATGTGTGTAATATTATTTGTTGTGAAGCATGATGCAGTTGTGACCAGCAGTGAAGAGACTTTTTATCTTTTTAAATTCTTTTTAATATCCATCGGGAAGGCATAATTATTTACAAGCAGAAACGCGGACAAGACGTCCGCCACAGCGCAGACAAAAGCCGAAGTGGGGAAGAAGGGGCCGAAATAAATTATCCCTCGCCTTATATAACCTTAGATTTTGATAGGGAAAATATTTCTTCATAGTACTAATGTATTATGAGATTTCGATAGGGATTTTCATTACACGGGTGGACAAGGTAGGGAAAACAGGGAGATTTTAAAAAAGAATTTGCTTGATCAGCGGTATGTTATCTCTTCACGCGTAGTGTGGGAAAGTTAGATTTTAGCTGATTCAACAATTTAACAAAGCTTCTCTTGAATTAATTAAGTAGAGACAGTGGAATTGGATCACGAAATAAGAGAATATTTTAGAATGAAGTTACTATGGGCTAAATTAAGATGAAGTGACTATGAAAATTAATTAAATTGAAATTCGAGTTAAAATATCATTACATATATATATATATATATATATATATATATATATATATATATATATATATATATATATATATATATATATATATATATATATATATATCGTTTTACAATAACTCTCTTGGCGCTACATTTTGTGAGGAAATGCGGCAACGTTGTATTAAGTCCCAGTTACGCAATTAAAGGAATGATGGTTCGTGTTCTCATTCTTAGGAACCGGTGGCTTAGTGGTAAGATCGTGGCCTCTGAATCGAAGGGTTTCCAGTTCCGAATCCCTATTGGATACTGGCATGTTATCTCGTGGATCTTTTTGCTTTCCTATGTTATCCTCTGGAACGCTTTCGACGTATAAAAATTGTGTGGCCAAATGATATCATTAAAGGTGTGAATTTTGGCAGCTGATTGCCATAAGTTTGATAGGCTCTGACATCAAAATTTACATTGTCGACAGTTCCACCCATGCATACTAATTCTGATATTTTATACCTCTTAAGTAGTCTGGAAATTTGGAAACGAGGCTCATTATGTGATCGTGGTTCAGGAGATTCTTCCCATAACAGTCCCGTGTTGCTTTGAAACTGGACGTTGACGTAACTAAACCGAATCCTGGTTCGATTCCTTTGTGAAATATCCATTGTGGATTTGAATTTGGTCCTCGTTGCTAATAAGAGTTTAATATCTTCAAGTTGATATAGTGGGGTATGGAAATTTGGAATAGATAGCCGATTCTTGAGACGCCTTTGTCAGCTGACTAGAACTCAAATTGATTAGACCTGATCAGAAATTTCTGTTGTGGTAATTCAAAATTTATCAGCAATATTTAAAAAAAATATGAAAACATTTTAAGTATAGGAAACCTATAGGAAGACTACCTATTGCAATGGTTCTCATGACAAGACTTCGGGAAAATTTCTTCAGTTCTTTACCGATCATGGTCCCTTGAACTCAAAACCGTCCTTCGTTCAGAAATTTGTGTGTGCGTGCGTATAGTGTGCGTATAATGCTTTGCTCCCCTTGTGAACAGGCTAACTAGAATAATTTTGTTTGGATTTTAATTGGCTTCAAATATGTTGTTAGAACTGTAAAAATCTCGGACGGCCCACCTAGTTTAAAGGGGTGGAAATGATGGGCGGTTGAAATTTTCATTTCGTTATAACTTTCTTAATATTGAAGTAACCAAATTAGCGCCTCATTAAGACGAACAACTTTTATATATAAAGTTTTCAATAACTGCAATAAGAAGTTAAGGGGCAGAAAAGTGATTTTCAAGCCCTAATTTTGACTGTTTCTTACATCAACAGTTTATGTTGCCAGATAGTAGTAACTTAGATGTTAAGAAATCTACATTTTCTTTTCAGCTTACCGAGAGGATTTTATTATTATTATTGTTCTGAATACAGAAAAACAATGTGACTGGAAAGAATATTGATAGCTTTTTTTAATTATTTGACATCCTGTTTAGCGATGAAAGAATTTAAGTAATGGTTTATAATCATTTTCTTAAAAATAAAATTTAACATTGCGGTAGTTTTGCATCTTCACTGCACAATTTTATTATATTTAATTTTTGAGGAACTAAAACCAGAAACAGAGGAGATTCGATCCTCTCGTGTTGCCTGCTCATGTCAGAGGGGAAAAAATTATTTTATTGAATTTATATTTTAGGTTTTTTAAAAAAATATATTGTTCAGTTCTGTACTTCTGAATGATTCTTTTCAAAAAGATTACCGAAAATTATTTGCAAGGTTTAATTTTTAAAAAAATTGTTTTTAAGAAATATTCTTCCGAACGTTTTCAATGCTTAGAGTAGGTAAATCTAGTGTAGACTTCTCCATATTTCCTTTAAAGTGCTTACTTTATTCTATTTATCAAAAAATATTTGACAAAATATGTAACATTTCCACAACTATTAGAACTGTATTTTATTTAATTATGTAGAATAAGAAATCCTAGTTTAGAACTATACATATTTCAATTAAAAACACGACCTTGATTCTATTTATCGAAAAATGTTTTGCGAAATGTGCATTTTTTTATCATTCATATTCGCTTTTAGACTACACTAATTTATTTCTATTATATCATTTCCGAAACTATTGAAACGAGATTTTATTGAATTATTTTTTTTTTTTTCATTTCAGGTTACTTTTGTTAAGAACAATGTGAGAACATATTAGCAATAAAATGATTTTACACGTCATTCGGCGTCAACTCCAATTAGTAGTGATGTGTTGTAGTTTTTTGGGTAGTATTCAAGGTAAGAATTTCAGTCTATAATTTTTTTTTCAATTATTTATTTAAAAAATTTCGTCTCTTATTAGCAATTTATATTTGGTTTGGAATATTTTATTGTTGTTTGCATATATATTTTCTATTTCATAAATTGAAAAATTAATTGAAATTTTAGTTGAATGAATTTCAGATGTCCTAATCATTAATTTTAATTGAAATTGTTTCCATTATTTTATTGCTAAATACATGCAGAATAGTGAAGAATGCAAAATTATTATTTCTTAGCCCTTTGACCTACGAATCTGTTTTACCTTCCTAATTCGGGGGGGCACCTCGAAATGAGGATGAGATGCTTCCGGGCTCCTCCCATCGATGACGGGACGTACTTCCTTCGGGGAGGGTTGTACCGTGGCCGGTGACGGCCCTTAGGACTCAACCACAGTTCCCACCAATTGCTGTTGCGGCGGTCCGGTCATTCAGTTCTATGGTTTAAATCCGTGTGCCTTAGGGCGGGTCGGTGAGTTAGATGGTTGACTTACCTTCCTAATTAGATGACACATCCTATTTGGGCATTTATCATTATTTTAATTCCTATAATTATTTTAAAGTCATTTGAGATACTGAAACGTTTTTAAGTGATTTTTGCATTTTAAATTACTTAATATTTTCACTTAATTATAAATTAAAATTCGGTAATTCAATGCGGGAACCAGACTCGTCATTGCACGAAAAGGTATTAAACGCATATGAAAAATATTGCGAACTTGAAAAGAATGTGTATACAGGAAGTTTTCGGAGGATTTGCAAATTCGTTTTTTTGTTTTTTTCAGTGATTTGTTTAGTTTTGGAAGCATTTTTAAACAGATTATTTCTTGGACAATTTTTAACAAAATAATGTGACAATTTGTATTTATTCATTAATGCATAAATATCCCGAAAAACACAAGCTTAATTCTTTATTTTATTTATTTACCTGTCGCGTCAGGCGATTAAGCTGGTTCGCCGAGAATATTGGTTATATTTGAATTCAGATAAATAATTTAGATATATCTCCATATCTAAGATTCCGCCAAATTGACTGATATTAACATCATATTATTTTAATTGACTTATTTAAGTTTCTAATTTCACATTTTTTTATGTAGTAAACTGCAAAAATATTCAACTGAATTTTTCTTCTTGAACTTTAATCAATAGAATAAAATCATGCTATTAAGTATTTGATGAAACAATGAAAACGGTTCGAATTTCGGAGCAACAATGTAATCTACTGTTGGAAATTAGAGAAAAAATATTTTTTTTTTAAATTACCAAAAATCGAGAAGAACTCGCACTATTATTAAATTAGTATCATTAAAAAATCTTTTTTTTTTTTAATTTTAAAATAGTGTAAAATTTATTTTTGTGCAATAATATTTTCCAACGTTATCGCAGAAAACCCCAAAATTCAGCTTAATTTTTAATAAAAGTTCTAATTACATTTTCAAATATAAATCGCCTTCAGTTGCACATTTCCACCCTCTAAATTGTGACGAGTTTCGTAGCTCTAAGTCAAAAAGTCTGGCTTGTGTCGCGCCAATATTTTCATAGTCAAACACATGCACATATTTAGTTTTATTATTAGTAGATATTTATTTTAAGGATAATTCTCTTTGTTTCAAAATTTTTTAAACATTGCCTTATTTAAAAGGTGCCAAATAATTTTTATTCGATATAATTCAAATAATTTTAATCAGATGTTTAAATTTAATCAGACATAATGAAGAAGAACAAGTAGGCGCAGCCATATTTTGCTTGTCGCAGAAATTAGTGCTTTCAGAAACAATTTTGAGTAGAGTTTTGTTTATTCTTAATTCGGTCACGTGCAAATTTTCCGGTTTCATTTATTTACATGAATCAGAAAATTTGTAACTAATTGAATTAAGAATATATGAAAACTGCCCGATGTAAACACATTCATTTTACCAGTACTTATAGGGGAAAAACTTATTTCATAATTCTTTAATCAATTATATTTTCGATGCTGAGGCGTCTTTACATTTCTTGGCAAAAGTGTTTTTTATCCAAAGCATTGCCATTTTTTTCCTAGGAACTAATTCGAGAAATTATAGTCAACGTAAGTAGTCTCTCCGAAACTCTCTCATACTTTCTGATGAAGTTGTTATTCACCATCCCACGTAAAAAATTATAGACCTTGAATAAGGTAGAGAATGCCTTGCATGGCAGTGGCGTACAATGGTTTCGAAATATTAACATTCGTCATGAATTTAACATTTTTACTGAATTGATTATGTGATCCTTGACGATCCTATTCATTCCTTTTCGTTTGATTCCTATCTTGTAATCAATAGTATCTGAAAATAGAATTTTTTTTTCAGGCGTGTTTATCCAAACCATAATTTGACACAAGACTGCAATTGTAGTCACAAAATCTGTTATCAATTTCGATATGTTTAAGAATGCAATTACTTAAATATATAAACCGATAAATGGTCAACTCCTTGTTTGGATAGATATCTTCACTATCGAAATATTAAAATATATATTTCTACACTAATATATCAAAATATAGATATCTAACTTTAAATGTTAAATCTGTAAACTGAATTTTACCTATCTAGCTCTTTCCATTTTATCGTTATAGTGTTAATTTATATTCGAACAATTAGAGCGACAGACTTCCGCTCAATGGATTTTACACCAAATTTTATAGAAATCTACAAATTCCGTGTAAAGTTCCTGTATCAAATTTCATTCCTCAAGCGCTAGGCGTTTTTGAGTTATGTTTGTCACAGGCAGACATAGTGCCAAAAATGTGTTTCTCGAACTCGGTGAGGTCTGAAAATGTAGAGATTCATCGATATCAAAGGTTCGAATTTTTTGACATTTACAATATTTCGGATACGAGAAAATAATAAAAATAAAAAAAAGTCCACAATTGTAAAATGATCCGAAGTTTTGCTGTAATGCTAGAACGTAAAAACTTACAAATTTCTCTCTGCCATTGTTATTTTGAAATGACATCGCGATACGTCCAGAAATTTAAAAATCTTATACAATTTAGAAAATGACTTTTAACTCTGTGTTCCAAGCCCGGAATATTCCTGTTGCGATATTAGGACCCCACACGCGTCTAAATTTGTCTAAAGTAATTTCTTTTGGCACGATTTGTTATTCAGGAAGCATTTAAAGACAAAATTCTGATAATAAAGTGACTGTATGCTAGCCAAGACAAATAACTATAACCGTAGAATTTACCCTAGCGAAAATCTTGTTAAAAGCCAAACATTCAGCTGAAATCTGAAAAAGTTGGATGGAGCCCAAACGTCGTTATGCCATCTGACCGCAATGTAAAATAAGATTAACCGTCCTGTATTTTAAAATGAAACTAGGAATTTACTCATGTAATCGCTACAAATACCATAACCTATTACACAGGATATCCGGTATTAATCACCGGATCGGTCCACCGCGTACAACATTACTGAGTTAAAAAAAAGCAGCAAAATAAGTCCGAGCTTCTCGTGTTTGAAGGCCTGATATGTTGGACATGTAATGGCGAAGAAGTATGAACCAATTTATTGCAAACACAGCTGAAAAAACATATTCACATTTATGACAATGGTCATCTCAAAATCAAGTTTAGAATCAATCTGACCATCCCTTTTCATGAAAATCTCTATTTTAGCACTAAATGGATAGCGTACAAGTTTACTCGTGTTTGGCTTGTGTTCAGTTACGATCAAGTAACGGGGTAACTCAGATTTCTGGAATGAATACCTTGTGATATGTAAAGGTCTTGGTTTCGGGACCAGTGGACTCCGGCTCGAGACACGATTCTATAGAAAAATCGCCGTGTGAGTCTGGTGCATGTTAAATCCGTCATAGATTCGCTGGTGTGATGCAGAAGTTTGGAGAAGAGGTGCCAGCTCAAGTATCATCTTCAATTGACCGCGGTTCAAATTTACAAGGTCCGTCCCAAAAAAGCCCTAATATCTGATTTAAAACGGGGCGTTAATATAAATAAATTAAACAGTTGTGATTTATTGTCATTATTTCGCGTATTGAAATTCATATGGAATATATTAAACTGAAAGATAAAAATAAATACTACAAAATGTTGATGAAGTTTATACTCTTTAAATATTGACTGCACAAACTTTTTTTTTTGAAAAATTGTCCTCAGAGATAAAATAAAAATATTTGTTCTGTGGAAGATTTCCGATTAAGCAGCTGCCTTGAGGCAGGGCACGAAAAAAGGTCGAATAAAAAATGTTAACTACTTCCAAAATATTTGTAAATAAAATACAAATACTATTAGTTATAAAATAATAGAACAACATTCTTTTAATTACTGAATATTTGTCTCTTATAATATATACAAAAAGTCTGAATAAATATAATTCTGCACAAATACGAATGCCGAATAAGCATAAAATAAAATAAATAAAATCATATATTTTTTTCTAAGTTACTAAAATAAAAAGTTTAACTTAAATCATTAATATATTAGTTACATTAAAATACCTTGACACTAAATTCATATTTTTAAAAGAGATGTCCCATAATACGTGCTGCCTGGGTCCACAAAATGCCTAAATTCTGCAACTGTACAATTCCTTAATGTTTTAATAAGGAATAACGCATTTATATAAGCATGTTTGTATTCTCATTGCATTCAGATTCGCTTGTTAAATTCTATTTACCGTTCTTTCCAGGATCTCGAGACTAGCACTTTTAGTCGTTTATGAATGATAGTACGCAAAAAGATGAGCGGTTATTACCGAATTGCCTGAATTATAGGAGTTCATACAACTGCTAAATGTAAACATCCATTACTTTCATTTCTTATTTCACTCCGTTTTTTGACAGAATATATGTTTCTTAGTGTATGCGATTTCCGAATCCAAGAATGAATATTGCTCGACTTCTAGCATGACATTCGCAACTTACAAACGAAACACAAACTTCCAAAGAACTGTAGGAAGTTGCATTAGCTATGATCATAAATCTTTAACCTTCAATTTGGCGTGGAGATTAAGCTACAAGCATAATTTTACATTTAATTTTATTGTAATTTAAAGTTACCAGGGCATTGCTTAGTTTCCTTTTTGTAGCTGCCAATGAAAATGAACCTGCTGCTTTGATTTACTCGATCAAATATGCAAAATAACAATATATTTTGATTTCAATTGAATCAAACTTATCCGAATCTCGACTTCCTCTACTCGGGACGCATTCCAAAAATTTGAAAGAAAATAGCTAATTAGCAAATTTTACATTCTGTGAAATTAAAATAATGGCATGAATTAATTATTTTTATTTAAAGCTTTTTAATTATTAATACATATCATAACTAATGTGATAAAAATGATTTAAACTTTTATTTCAAAAAATTCATCAAAAATTATAAAAAGAAAACCTTGTTAATATTTTCAAGATAATAATAGCTTACCTTTTATTGCAATATGTCTTTGAATCGTTATGGGAATTTTCACGGAGATTTCTTAGACAATTCGATGGTAATTGTGAAAATTATTGGAACGTGATGCTTTCCCTATGATTTGTAGCTCTCATGCATACGTTTCGCACGGAATCGTGATACTATGGAAGCTTCGATTGATTTCAAGTTTATGGCACATTAACATACTCCAATTCAGGGCATTTTTGCTATTTACTAGCTCAGCTATCTTACTTTCAAAAGAAACAAGTGAATAATTGTATTGCACGAATTTATTCAAAAGGAAAGAAAAAAGTTCACGCAGTGCATGTTTTTTACTTTTTCATATACAAAGCACAGAAATAGTATTGTAATAAACTCGAACTCGAGATTTTGAAGATTCTCCACGTTTTTGACTTCCTCGAATTTGGAAATTACATTTTTGGCATTATTCTCTGTCTGCCTGTGATAAAGGTAACTTAAAAACGCTTTGAACTAGATAGATGAAATTTGCTATGTGATCTTTACGCAAATTTTTTAGATTTCTAACAGATTTTGATTAAACTTCATTCAGAGAAAGTCTGTCTATTCGGCTGTTCGAATATAATAACTACGAAACAGAAAGAGAGGGATAAATAAAATTCAGTACGCAGATTTAACATCTATAAGTGTAGTCATCTACCAAGTTTTAAATCAAATCCAACAAGAAGTTGACTATCTATCGATCTATACATTCAGAAACATGTAAATGCTGTAACTGAAAAACCCAATAGCTTAAATATATCAAATCTGCTATTTAATTTTGTGACCGCAAGTATAGTTCTGTGTCTAATTTTTGTTTCAATCGGTTGGGAAAAAACACGTCTAAAACACAAGTTCGATTTTCGGATGCTGTTAACTGCATATCAGGGAGTAATCAATAAAACATTCCACAAGGTACACGCGACAGATTCATGGAAAATGCCAAATTCACTTCAAAGATTAGTATTTCGTAACTAAAGTACACCAGTGTTATGCGTGGCAATTCTTTGGTAAAGGTAAAGGCAGACAAGCATAACTACAGGATTAGCAAGAAATAAGTTACCCACTTCAGAGGGCTCTAAAATGCGCTCTATTGGTCCAAATAAGATGAAATTTGAACTACAGATTATTCAGATGATGCGCTTTACATTTATTAACCCTTTCTAGGGCCGTGGGAAGTATGCTTCCCACCAAATTTATCAATCTTTGTATGGATTTATGTAGGTTGGCATAAGTCCTGACAAATTTTTTTAGTAAAACAAAAACTAAGATACTTCAGTTTTTTATCTTACACAAAATGATGTGTCTTGATTTGTTACTTAATTATTAATTAATTAATCAAATTAAATTTATCTAATAAGCTAAATGAATCCCTTTTCTTATTCTAATTTCAAGCCTAAAAATATTAAAACATAATATGACTAGAAAAAAATGGCCCTTTAAAGGGTTAATTAAAAAAATTCAGTACAAAAATTCACCAATAGATGACGCTTTAACACAAATGACATTTATTTGCATATATTGAAAATGTGAAACATAATTTGCGTTACAGCGCAAAAATTGTTCTACCAGAACCAACAAAACTCCGTGCTACTCTAAAGGAATTTCGTCGTATGAAGTAGATACGAAGATGTCCAATGTCTCCAGGTGCCCTACGCAAGATGATGCAGAAATTTGAAAAACTGGACAACTTTTGATTTTAAACAACCGCAAGAAAATACGAAAAAATACTATAAATAATAAATATTTAAAATCATTTCATACTAATATTACTAATAGTGTAAACGAAATCATTAATAGTTTCTGTATTCAAAAGACGTCAGAAACTCATCATAATTCAAGCAGTACTTCCCAGTAATTTGCGATTTAAACAATTTTTTTAAACAATTTGCTTTTTATTAGAATGTGTGCTATTTATTTATTTGAAGAAATTCAAAAAATGAAACTGATTTCAATACTGCTGAAGTGGACATATTTTTTTATATGCGTATGAATTGAAATTACATTAAATTACATCGATGATATTAGATTTCCTTAATCTAATTCAACTCAATTTTTTGTGTTTTTTAAAAGCAAATTTTGAATGTAGAATAAATGGCCATTTACGTTTTGGCATTTTATATGTATTTTCTTGTTTTGAAATTGAAAAATGTGTTAATGCTTTATGTAAATCAATTTATTGTAAAAGAAAGCAATATAAATAATAAAATGATAATATATTTTTTTCATAACTTATATAGGCATATTTAGATCTGCGTTAAAATTTACTATTGTTTTATAAAAATCTTTTTAAAAAAGTTTCTGGAGAACATTGACCTTCAATCTACATCACTCTATGTTAGAAAAAGTAGACTGCTTAATATGATATTCTAAAACACTTTTGAAAATAATAAACATTATAAAGTTTCTTAAATGATTTTTTTTAGTTACTTCTAATATATAAAATCCAATTCACTTAATTTTTCTAATAAAATGTACCAATGTAAAAGTTGTTTTTGAATATCGCAATTTACAGTTATTTCCATTAATTTAACCCCATACAGTACAATTTACATTCCAAAAGTTTGGGCCGAAAACGTAAACAAGATCGCTCTGACTTCGAGCTATTCCATGGTTCGGCAAATCGGTTCTAATTTGTACGCGCACGACTTACGGAATGTAAATACTGTGTATAAGAGACAACTGGTTTAATTTTGTGAGATACTTGATAGATAATTACAACCTGATTTAATAATTCTGGTGGATATTCAGTCTCTAAAATATAACATAAATCAATAACATTTATTTGCAGTTCCGGCCCTATCATCGTACTACGGGCTTTGCCCGTGATATTTATGTTTGGCCCGCTCATCGTACTACTGGTTATGCCTTTAGTTATAGGTTAAAGGGTTAATCATATAATTTTAAACTCATCAGTGTGAAAATATACTTTTATATTTAAAAAAAATTAATATGCTTTTGAATTATGTTTTTCAGGTGAAAGTTTTATGGAAACAGATGTGCTTTCTACTTCCATGAGTGAAAGTTATTTTAACGAAGCTAGCGAATACTCCGACTTCAATAGTTTTACGCCTTCTTTGACGGAAATTTTGAAAGTACAAAATACATTATGGCCTTCATACTCATCATCACAAGTACTTTTAGCAACAAAGCCTGATACATCTACTCCGTCAATTTTTTCAACAAAAGAGATTACTTCTTCATATGTGCCTGAAGATTATACTTCTTTATACACAGGTTATAGTGAAATTTTTCATAATAGTGTAAAACTTAGAAATAGTGTTGATGATCCTTCAATTTCCATATCACCAAGTGGTATTTTAAATCTGACTTCGTCGATCAGAGTTGTTGATGGATCCACCACTCCTATCTCTGCAAATTATTCTGAGGAAATCGACTCCGAATCCTTAAATACCAAAGATATCATTGAAACATCGTTCTATTCACACTTCCACACCCCTTTGATGTCGCTACTTGCAGCATCTTCCAGTATAACGTTCCAACCACAGGAATCCTCTAACCATGCCAGTGTCTACTATTCCAGCATTCCACCTCATTCTTTCGCATCGTCCGACAACGAATCAACAGATTTCAAAACAACAACGGTGCCTGCAGACTTAGAACATAAAAAACTTTTGATGCTTGTGTTGCGCGCAGAAGATTGCTCTCGTCTTTCAAAAGCAGATTTTGAGAAAATGCTAGAAAAATTGATGCTAAAGTTCGGTTTTGGAGATGTGGTTCCAGAAGTCTCCAATGCTAAGTGTTATTCCCATTTGAACATTAATCTAACTATTGGAAATTCTGCCCCATCTCTTCAGTTTTTGCCAAATATTGACGGCAGGAATAACGTTACTGTCGATGTTCTTAACAGGACTTTTAGAATTGTCAAACTTGAAAAAGTAGATCTTAAATTTGAGAAGTCTAAGTCATCCAACTCCTCGTCCAGCATCATAGCAAAAGTTGCCAAACACGAATCTGTGGCTTACGTCGCTGTAGGAGTGACTTTTGGACTCGTTTTGGTTATATGCATTACTGTTTGTTTCATTAAATGTTGCTGTTTGAGAAAGTCTCAGAAGAGATTCACTCCAGGTATAAAATGTTCACACATGCGCTTAAGACCAGAAGATTATACTTTGACTCCAATACCACGCCCCACATCACTTTACGTAGATTACTATAGAGGATCTGTTTCTGCTGACATATACTCAACAACCTCTGCCGGTTCTATTGCCAGTACTACTCCTACTGTAGAAAAGGGCGTGGTTCAACCTTTCGATACCAGTATAGTTCCGCTCGAAGATTCGGCAACCCTTCCTCTCGACAGCTCGCGAGATCCTTCTGTTGAATCCGTACCCGCTCAGTCTGACATGAAAACTTTCAATATTCACAATTTCGCTAATAAAGGTTTGCGCAATACAGCTACTGATTCCAAAGAACAGTTAAATCCGAAACAGAGTACCCGCAGAATTGCTTCCAAGCCTAGTGGGGTGGCCAACCCAACTTTTCAACGGTATTAAAATGGGTATCATAAAACATTTTAATTGCCTTTCAAATTCAAGAAATTTTAATTCATGGGGAAGGTATGAAGACGGAAGGCTTCTTCAAATTGTGTTGATTCATGAGTGATTAAATGGTTCTTCATGAATGAAGAATCAAACGTAAAATATTTCTTCAGCATACGTCTTCTGGAAATTTTAACTGAGACTATTTGCAAAACTATTACACGTGTGATAAATGCAACAAAAATTATAAGACTTCTTTTTAAATTTTTGTCCTTGACTACTTTCTCATTGAGATTTACATATTTCCATGAGCACATTTGCAACAATAATGGTTGACATATCTCTTTCCCATTCGATTTCAGATTTATATTTAAGAATTAACGATTGGATATATATGTATATGGCTGTTTTATCAATTCGCATATTTATGTTGTGAAGTACTTATAAACCTTTATTGAATGTTTATTCTTATCTTGTTGAGCTTATGTAAACGTTTTTTGTTTCAATTAAGTGATATTTTATGCTTCTATATAATTTTTACGTGCTTGTGTAAAAAAATAAACATTGACGTCTAAAATCGTGGACTTCTTTGAATTGTGGGTAATTCAACAATTATCAGATGATATCAGATAGCTCTTTTTCACCATTTACATTTATTATATTCACAAAACATAAATATTTAACACACACAAAATTCAATCATTTACATTATTTCATAATTATTAATATAAATTAGTGGTTTGGGCGTGTGTTCACTTCTTGCTGTCGCAGCCGTGACACTTGTTACAGATCGCGCTATAACATCATATAATGAGTGACTCTTCTTAATACAAATGTGCATTTGTCAAAATGATTACATTTAATCTCTAGTTTACATTTGAGAATATTTTTGCCATAACATATATGATGCATCATAGCATTTACCCTTCTTTCAATTGTTAGTAATTCAGAATACTTTCTTTACGATAAAAATATATATAAATTCTTACTTATGGCTTCTATTTTAATACTTTGTATTGATTGTTTAATGTGTTTTATAAATATATTGCTATTAATTAAAAATAAAATCATGGTTTAAAACACTAAACTTGAAGAAAAAAAAATATCCTAATTTGTCCACTATTTTGTTCGTCGCTGTAAAAAGTCATTTTTCTGTTATATCTATTTTAAGCATTCCTGTTTACAAAGCAATTTCATTAAAAATTGCATGCCATTATTAATATATATATATATATCTTATTATATGCTTTTTTGCAGTGTTACAGAATGAAGAATTAAATTCTGAAATGGTCGATATTTTAAACTGTTCAATTTTGGTTTGAATAATTTTCTGATTTAATATTTATTATCACTTAAATTAATGTTTGGAAAATAGCATGAAATTGTTTTTTTGATACTATATAATCAATAAAATTTTCATTATCTGGGAAATTTTGATAAATTAATGTTTTCTTGTCATTATATTATTCTTTTAAATCGAGTAGCATAGTAGAATTAAAATAGCAAATTATATGAAGATTTATTGTATATTCTTTCGGCGAAGTTTTCAGAAACTTTTGCAGCATTGTTTATTAATCACGCCAGATATTGTACTATATAGAAACATTAATGTATTCAAAAGTGTTTTTCATGCATTTACACGTGTACAAATTGCTGTTATTAGGTTTTAAAATTGTAGGGTTTTAGATAAAATTGTGCCAATACATTTGTGCCAAAAGGATATTTTTCATTACTTATATGTTTACAGTTTAGTTTTAGTGTTTTTATGAGTTTTTTTAAGTTATTGATTTTCATTTCGTTAAACTATTTTTTTTACTTATGAAAAGTAAGATGTTACATTGCATGAAAGAAAACAGTTGGGTTTTATCTTTGTAAAAATGTTTAAAATATTTTCTTTTCCTTGAAAATTTTACGAATGATATTCTTAAATTTCATTGTTAAAATTAGTGTGACTATGTGGAAATTTACATATACAATGCACTCTCGATTATCGGATTCGGGACTCTCCGATTTCCGTACTATCCGGCCTAATTTTCTTTTATCGTAATTAAATGACGAAGGCAAGGCATTGCATTGGCAACATTGCCAAGGCATTAGAAGCGGATGTCTACTACAATCCTCCTACGTGTCGTGTGTAAAATACAAGTTGTGACAGGGAAAAAGCAGCGTTCTGTTCGTTGCTCATTGTTTCCTCAGTACGTAACGGACCTCAATGGTTACCGCTGTTCCTGATTATAACTGCACAGAACGTACAGGATTCGTTCATTGTTCTGGGGTTTGCTTAATGTTTTTTTAAGTATACCACTGTGAAGTGTACAGAATTCATTCTAAAATGTGAACAGTTTATATCCTTTAACTTGCTTTTTCTCTAATAAATTCTTGCAGTGCAATATATAAATGTCTATAAATTACCATTACAGAGCCTTCTATTGTAACTCCACACAGTACCGGTAACTGCTTGTATGTTTCACCGGGCCGCAGCCGTTTTCACATTCTACATGATCTGAGATAAATGGAGGGCTTAATACTCAATAAGAAGTGAGAAAATGCGTATTATAACAATGCGTTTTGGTATAATATCTTTGCCTTTTGGTATTGTCTTCTGGCAAAGGAATGAGTTCGTTGAACTCCGGCTTTTTTTATTATCCGGCCTGCCCTTCCGCCACATTAGGCCGGATATTCGAGAGTGTATTGTACTTGTTAAATTTTATTTGAATAATATTAAAAATTTGTGAAAAAAATTTAGATATCAAAACTAGTTACTCTTTATAATAAATAAGAATAGTATATATTATATTCAATAATTTTAATTTCTAATGAAATCATTCTTTATATTTTATTCATTTTATTATAACAAATTTACTCAATATTGGCAGTGTTTGAGCAAAGTATAATTTATTTCTGGAATAATTTTGAATTCGTGGTTACGTTGTCCGTGATATATTTTGTTTTTAATTTTTAATCGAAGTCAATTACATCAATGAATTTAATATAATATTATAATGTTTATTAAATGTTTGTAATGTTTCTAATAATTCTATTGTAACATTATGCAATGAAAACAGAACAAATTGTTATAAATTTTGAAGCTCAAATAAAAAAATGCATATTCTTATGATGTTAACTCCAACCTGTGTCTTTGCAAAAATGCATGTGAAATATTTTCATGCATTAATGAAGTGTTGTTTGAATATCTTCGAATTAAATTTTTCATACATACATAGATAACTTATATATTTTTCTTCAATATTTTTAGGGGCCAAATGTCTAAGCAATTTTGGTGTTGTACTGTAGTTACTCGATGTCTATAAACTGTAGCAAAGTTTTAGGAAGCATGCCTGTCTAATCATCGCACTATTGTGATGTACTGTTGAAAAAACAATTCTTGGCCTATCAACAGTAAATATCTTATTGATCTTGAAAACGAAATGCACAACTTTTCGCTGGGCATTCAATATTGCTTTTAACATTTGAAAATTTTGGTGGCCTTGAATTCACTTATTTATTTATTTATTTTCTGCATCCATAAAAAAATAGGTACTAACTCTTTTTTTCTCTGCGAAATTCATATTGATATTGACGAGTTTTAATATTTTTGTTATGTTGGACTTTTTGCAAATTTTTGCTGTTCCAAATTCTTACACTTTATATTTAAAATTGAAAAATATTTAATTTAACTAAAACGTGCAGTAACGTTTATGACTACATTTTTAAAAATCTCTTTAAATAGGAATATTACTTCTCAATTTGAAATATGGAAAGTAGTTTACAATTTTAAATAGTTTTCGTGAAATGAACGTTAATGAATGAATTAAATAATTTTCATGAAATGTATAATTTTATCGTAATATTTTAATTAATGAGTTAATTCTTAATGAGACTTTTGTGTTGTGAATTAATTTCATTTAAAACAAAGCAATTCTATTACTAACCTGCCACTCACAAACAAATACTGATATTATCTTCCTATTAAGGTGAAATGTAGATAAAAATAGGTGATTGTTATTTCTTTGCATGCTTCATTTAAGGTATAAATTACATATCTTAAAATTTTTATGCTTTATTTTAAAAGTTTATATTAAATTAATGAAAAATAAATGGTTATCTTATAAAAAATATGATTTAAATTACTGGGCTTGTTATTTATTTAACATACAAATAACTGATGCAGAAAAAAAATGATGAAATTAAATCATACAGCTTTGTTTACAGAATCTAAACAAAACATCTGAAAACTAGGAAAATATTATATAATCAATCCATATTTTTTTTAAATTTCTTCTTTTATTTAAATTTATTTATTTAATTTAATTTTTAAATTTCTTTCTTTTAAAGTTCTTTTTTTTCTCTGCTAAACTCATACTGTTGAGATTAACATTTAAATAACTGATGTAGAAAAAAATTATGAGATTAAATCATAAAGCTTTGTTTACAAAATTTAAACAGAACACCTGAATTATTAAAATGTTATATTATCGTTCCGTATTTTTTTTTAATTTCTTCTGTTATTTAAATTTATTTTATTTCTTCTTAAATTAATTTTTTTAAATTCTTTTTTTTAAAGTTCTTTTTTTTTTCCTGCGAAACTCATACTGATATTGCCGAGTTTTTATATTTTTGTTACGTTTGACTTTTTGCGAATTTTTGCTGTTCCAAATTGTTACACTTTACATAACACCTGAATGAGTAAAATATTGTATAATCGTTCCATACACATATATACTTTTTTAATTTCTGCATATGTTTCTTTTGTATGCATAAAAGATTGCTCAAATAAAATTAATAAAAACAATACTGGAGTTGAATCACATATTTTAATCATGTTATGAAATTTCAGGTGTATTGAATGGTTGTGCTTTAGTGAAAAAGGATGAATTTATGTATGCATTTTTTTTATGAAGATATATATATTTAATAGTTGTCACTTTGAATATAAACGATATGTTATATTCGCGTTAAACTAGCAAGAGAACTACAGTGAAGTCGTATAAGATATCTTAATATGCTTTTAATTTATGAAAAATACGATTTAAAAAAATTGACTAGAAAAACAATTTTTTAATATTCATTTAGCATCGGCTGTTCCCTTCTAAATATTTTCTTGAAGCAAAATGACTGAATGTATGTTATTTTTTTTCTTGATGAAAATGTAATGACTTATAAATGCATGCAATAACATATTTAACGCAATTGCTATTAAGTTCTACTGGTGCTATAAATCTAAGCATGTTAATTTCAGAAGTGTAAATTTGAATTCTGTTGAATGATGTATTGTATCTTGATATGTTATATTTTTATTTACGTGCTTCAAATAAGTTTTAAAAATTTTACACAATATGATTTTTTTATGATTTGATATTATCTGTTAATATGTTGTATTTCGCATATTTTCTTTACGATATTTTTTATTATTTTGATTCGAGCTCTGTTATGCAAGTGATTCTATATTTTATCCTTATCTAAACTTCTGAACCTTGGTGAAGTTTTTTCATACTTTTTTAGAAATTTTGTTTCCTTAAGACGTAAATATGCAATGAAAAAATCAACTTCAAGAACTAATTTTCAGATATAATATGTATTCCTCAAACATCGTTGAAAGAATTATATTTTAAGAATAATTTATTGAATTATAAATTGTTTGTTTTGTAAAGATTGAAATTGTTTAATTTTGTTGATATTATATTCTGTTTTTCTATAATAAAATCGAATTTCATAAATTGATGATGGTTTCCAAATTACATAAATGCTTTCAATTATTTTATATTGTTTGACAAACAAAATTAAATTATGTTAAATATAATTAGAAGTTCTCGTATTTCCAAAATTATTTAATTTTTTTCACCAAACACTGCATATAAATAAACATTAAAAATTATCATTTAAATGCAGGGAAACCGAAATAATATAATGGTAAAATTTCAACTTCTTGAAACTTGATCCACATTAAATCTAGTATCAAGGGCCAGCGTTGGTGTGGCATGGAAGCTAGGAGATGGAAAGCTGATGGCCTCATCCTTTGTCCCAATAGAAGTTACATGGATCTTAAGAAATTGACTTTATATTGCCTGAAAATAAGGCATTAATAAAACTAAATCATGAATTTTCCAGAAAATATTAATAAATTGATGCAAACTTGAAAATTGATTTTTTTTTATTTACTAAAAGGTAATTATTTTATCTATTTTGTATTTTTAATTATATTTAACGTAAATATAATAAAATCTTGCTATCACATTTTTCTCGAATTCACTAGCAAGTGGTATGTGTATGGTACCAAAATTTTAAATTATTCGATTCACTGTTAATTTTTGAAAAACTAATGTAGCGTCATTGGGAACACAAAAGTGTAAATAATGTGAAAATCAGCACATCAGAAAGTGACTTTAAAAAATTAATTACAAAATTACGTTTCAACAACATGAAACGAGTTAAATGATAATTTGTAAAACTTAACCGAGGTTCGAAGTTTAATAAGTTTCAGAAATAATTCTTTTTTTTTCTTCTTTTGCATCCATCAATATCTTTCCTATACTTTGTTATATCTGTAAAATCATTCTTGGATATTTTGTTTCGCTGCGCAATGTTTTGATACATTCCTTTTGCACACTTAGCCAAATGTGATATATGCCGAAGATGTGAATGAAGAAACATTGAATGTGCAAAACCAAAGAGTGTCGTTTATTCATGATTCCACTTTCGAATTTCATGTTAATATTCTTAATCTAGGAGATGATACCCATGTATTTTAAGAGTGTCTTAGAATTGTCTTCTCTTCTCGAGTGATTGTAAGAATAGAGTAAGTTGCTTTTGTCAAAAGCACTGTGTCTTAAAAATGTATTTTCACTTTTTATTCATGTTTGTATGCCATAATAAAGACTCTTGTTGTTAATTACTGTGTTTCAGATG